>NC_058409.1:81487477-81577769 GCF_002201575.2 Neomonachus schauinslandi | reverse complement strand
CTTCCTTCCTTCCTTCCTTCCTTCCTTCCTTCCTTCCTTCCTTCCTCTCTCTCTCTCTCTCTCTCCTTTCTTCCCTTTTTTTTTAAAGAGATTTTTATTTATTTGGGAAAGAGGAGCACGAGCACGAGTGGGGCAGAGGGTAAGGGAGAGGGAGAAGCAGACTCCCTGCTAAGCAGGGAGGCCAACGATCTGGGCCTCCATCCTAGAGCCCTGAGATCATGACCTGAGCTGAAGGCAGATGCTTAACTGACTGAGCCACACAGGTGCTCTGTTTAGCGTTTCGATTATTCATGTCAGTGCCCTGGCATTGTTAAATGTCCTTGAGTGAGGAATAGTCAGACCGTTACAGAAGTGTACTAGGGTTTGAGAGTTAAAATCAGTTTAAAGCAACTATACCAAACTTAGCTTTCCTTAAATGGGACATTCATTTAAACAAGAAGCTTACTTTTTTGCATGTTCTGGAATTAGATATTGGTGATGTTCGCACACCACGAGTTTTAGGATCACTCGAAATTGCTAATGACTATGAAATATATGCATTAAAGAAAATTATGTGTATGACAAAAATTATTTAAATGTTAATTTATTGCATTTAGAATATATTTTGATTGAGGTTTTAACTGCTTACATATAATTAGGTCCTTTGAGCATTTGGCTTTTAAAAAGTGAATATGGTCAGTGCATATGATTAAGCTGAATATGTAAGGTGAAATGAGAGGTAAATGTGTGTCAGAAATTAACCTTCTAGTTCAGAGAGTTCACTTATGTACCAAATATATGAAATCTTATATTTTAGCAATGATGACAATGCCAGTTCCTTTGTAACCTCTCACTTATGTGTCATCTTCACTCCAGAGCTTTAAAATAATTAGGAACAAATTCTTACATGTGTGTAATGGAAAACTGGCTACTATAAAATTTACCTGTGTATTATCTGAAATTTGTCACTGAATAGATTTTAACTGTACCGTACAGTACTTAGGAGAAATGGGTATGACTCTTGCCCCTCGCACTTAATAGCTGAGTAACCTTTTCATTCACCCTTTCTTCATTTCACCACTGTTAGGAAACTGCTGTGTTAGTAGCACAATGTTGAAATAAAACAGGTGAGATCCCAGGTCTCTGTGAGCTTAGTCTCTTCAGGTCTCTTTAAGCTTACAGTTTAGTGGGAAATAATCTTTTTCTTTCCTTCCTAGGAAAAAAGCAAATGATTGTGAGTTACTTAGGACTCTGGGGGGAAAAGAAAAAAGGACTCTGGCAATAAGACACAGTGGATAGGAGCCTGGGCTCTGTTGTTAGCTTGAGTTTGAATCCTGGCTCTGGCGCTTATTAGCTAAGTGGAGAAATTATTTTTCAGGGTATTAATTGAAGGCACTTGCCTCAGTGTGGAGATTGCAGTAAATGCTAAGCAAATGTTAGCTATTAATATTAAAATGGATTTTGTGATATCTAAGTTGCTGAAAAGTCAGAGCGAACTTTGAGAAAAAAATACCAAATCACTATTTTGGTCCAGTATTTCTGAAACAGATCCTGTGATTGTCCTGCGTCTCCAAGTCTGATAACTGATCAGCTTTAGTTGTATTTTGAGGGTCAGAGCCTAAAGCTAGTGGAGAAGAAAAGCATGTTATTCTCAATAATTGTTCTATCAGAATGTCTTAGTGTAACCAAAACCATACATAACCATAATTTTTATTCATTTCCTATAACCTTGGCCTGAACATCTTGGTGGATGAATGGTTTTCTAATCACATCTAATGTTGTTTGTAGTGTAGAGTAGAAATGCCTTTGGATGAACAGATTGTGCACAACAAGTGTTATAATGACCATATGTGGGATTTTTAGGATCACTCGAAATTGTACTCATTAAAGACAAAACAAGACTTATTAGATCAGTAAGTGCTTCCCTGAGCATTTTGAGATGGCCAAAAATTATGGTACACTGGTTCTTAACAGATCAGAATGACTCTGTGACAAAATAGCAGCTATAGCAAATAGCAAATGTCTGTGTTGGAAGGCTCAAATTGCTGAGAATGTTCTTCTAAAGATGATTGGCCAGAATGGGTGGTTTGGACTGTCAGTAGTCCGAATCTGCTGGATTAATATCAAAGTTGGTCCACAAACTTTTGAGGATCATCTTTGTTGCTCAACAAAGTCTTTTGCTTTGATAAGACTGATTTGTGGTATAATATTGCTTAGCGTCCTGGTTTCAAGTGAAGGCAAGGTAGCATTTTAAGCATGCATAGCTTCTGCAAAGCTGTTTTAATTGTTTTATCTATTGAAAACTAGGAGTAGAACTCAGATTTTAATAAAATAAAAGCTTTTTTATGAAAATATTTGCATTCTGGCAGTTTTCATACTACGACATTACACAAAATGTAATTTACATTCACAAAATGTTTATTAATATATAAATGCTCTTAGGAAGTTGTGTTATCCTTATTATCATCATGGTGTGTTATTTTTAAGTAAATGATTAGAGAGATGTGAGATACAGAGTGTTGAGAGCTATTGGTCTAAATATGTTTAATTTTATATGGTTTAGAAATTCTCTCCAACATACTACTTTTCTAAGTCTCGGGCTCTCGGTTTGCTAAAAGGCAAATGGCATCTCTGTGCCTTAGTTTCCTGTCTATGAAGAGATGTGCTTGAATTAGATGATCTGTCTCTAGAGTTTCTTGTAACCAGAAGAATCTACGCATTTAAGAATCATTGACCTGGAAGGGACTATGGGGGGCTCTCCCTGAAACTAAGAAATGTCAAGTCTTTAGTAATTTAGAAAGGAAAACTGGGGATTTGTGACAGCTCAGATTGTTATACCAAGGGCAAGGAGACAGAAGATTGGGAATAGATGGAAGGATATTGATATCCTATAACTATGGTTCCTTGGGCCTAATTTTACTTTGATGTGCTCAGTATCGGCTAGACTCTTATTCACTGTGCAATATTTACTGACGACACACCTTTAGTCTTAAGAGAACTTCTGCTAATATCAAACAATATTGGAGTAGGAGGTCTTACTTCTAGGCTCCTATAACTGTAAATTAGAGTCCAGAAATAGCTAAGACTGGATAAGCCCAAGTTGAGAAGATAAAGTCAGGTTCACTAGACTGTGTTTGGAAACTTTAGATCCATATTTAGGAAGCAATACTAAGATCTTCATTTAGCAGTTGAGAACGTTAGTGACTTCTTGTATGTGACAATTGAGTCTTTTCCAACACAGGTGTGTTTGTTCTTTTCACTGCAGTGTACCTATTTATAAATATAAAATATTTTTATCTTGGTCTCCCTCCTATTTTTTAAAAGCAGATTCAGCAAATGCAAATATGTAATCAACCCCTGATATCTAGACTGTAGTGCCTAAATATCATTTGCCACTAAAGGAACTAGTAGAAACATATCAAAAGGACCCAAAACGAACATGAAGTTGTTCCCACTGGCCTAGGCTGGCATACTTTGAGCATCGAGAAGGAAAATTACTGCAGTGGATTAAAACAAACCAAATATATAAAAATCTTGAATTCGTAATGATATATATAAAAAAAAACCTGTCTTTCTTTTTCCAGCTAAGATGGAGTCATAGGGACCAGATTTACTCTTTTCCTTGAAACATCCCCAAAAACTAGACAAAATATATGAAACAGTAGTCTTTAAGACACTGGATGTCAGACAACTAAGGACGGTGATCCCTGAGATAATGAGAAGCAAGAACAGTCCTATGACCACCTCCATCTAATGCACTGAAAGAATTTCCAGTTTGCAGCACGGGAAGGGGTAACCCAGGCAAAACTAAGCAGACACTCTGAGTTGAGACAAAACAGAAAGTCCAGGGAGACCAAGGCAGCCAGAGTTCAGGGGACAGAATACTGGAGTGGACAGAACTCCATAGAGAACTATGTAGGGAATCCCAGAGATCTGTAGATTCTGAATGAGAATTAAAACACAACACTGATGATTTAATGTGATGCTGCTAAAATACACTTTAGGTAAAATTAATAGCACTAAGCACCTATATAAGAAAAAAGGAGAGACCTCAAATTAGTGACTTTCTACCTCATGAACTTCTACCTTACGAAACTTAAAGAAAAAGAGCAAATTAAACTCAAAGTAAGCAGAGGCAAGGAAGTAATAAAGATCGAAGGGAAGTCAATGAAATGGAAAACAAGAGTAAAAGAAAAAATTATTGAAACCAAAAGGTTTATCTATGATAAAATAGATAAAATTGATAAATCTCTATTTAGACTGATTAAGAAAAGGAGAGCGAGAGAGACAAAGAAGACACAACTTGCCAATATCATGACAGAACTACAGATTCTACAGATGTAAAAAACTATGGATTCTACATCTACATACGTAAAAAAGATGTTATCTACAGATAACAAGGGAATGTTATACATGTTTATGCCTATAAATTCAACAAACCAGATGAAATGAAAAATTTATTTGAAAGACACAGACTACCAAAGCTCACTCAAGAAGTACATAACCTGAAAACTCCTATATCTCTTAAAGAAATTGCATTTGTAGTTAAAAACCTTCCCTCCAGGGCGCCTGGGTGGCTCAGTTGGTTAAGCGACTGCCTTCAGCTCAGGTCATGATCCTGGAGTCCCGGGATCGAGTCCCGCATCGGGCTCCCTGCTCAGCAGGGAGTCTGCTTCTCCCTCTGACCTTCCTCCTTCTCATGCTCTCTGTCTCTCATTCTCTCTCAAATAAATAAATAAAATCTTTAAAAAAAAAAAAAAAAAAAACCTTCCCTCCAATGATATTCCAGGCCCAAATTGCTTCCCTGGTGAATTCTACCAAATATTTGTTATATTTAAAAACTTTGGGGTACCTGGCTGGCTCAGTCGGTAGAGCATGTGACTATTGATTTCGGGGTTGTGAGTTTGAGCCCCATATTGGGTGTAGAGCTTACTTAAATAAATAAACAAACAAACAAACAAACAAACAAACAAAACCCAACTTTATCTGTAAGAGATACACGAGTATTTACTAGTGAAATGGCACAGTGTTTAGGCATTTGGTTTAAAAGAAGATAAAAAGAAGAAAAAGAGAAAAGTGGATAAGCCAATAAAGGAGACAAAAATGGCAAAATATAGATAATTGAGCTGGGTTTTAGGACATGGGGATTTATTACCTTATTCTCATTACTATTATTTATATTTAAAAATTTCCATAATAATAAAAAAGGCTTTTTAGGGGTCAAAAAATTAAAAATGTTGATATTAATATCACATGATAAAAATCACACTATTCAATATCATACTTTTTTAAGAATGCATAATAACATAGGAGATTTTCAAGATAATAACTAATAATGTATATTAACATATAATATTTAAAAATCAGTTAATCAAATAGACCTATGGAGCTGAAATGTCAAAGTGGCAAGTTATTTTTATCTGTAGAGTACAAACTTCAGAAATGTGGGTTCCTGAATTTAATGCCACAGACCCATTGTGAGTTTACATCAGATCAGTTCAAATGATTTTAAATCTTTTTCTTTTCTTAAAAAAGATTATTTATTTGAGAGAGAGAGAAGAGAGTGCCCAAGCAGGGGGAGAGGCAGAGGGAGAGGGAGAAGCAGGCTCCCTGACATGGGGCTCGATCCCAGGACCCTGAGATTGTGACCTGAGCCGAAAGCAGAAGCTTAACACACTGAGCCACCCGGGTGCCCCCAAATGATTTTAATCTTTTATTAGATCTTATTTTAAATGACTACTAAGAAAGATGGAGAAAAATTTTTGATAAAAAGTTCATTTTTATTATGTGACATATAAAAATTCATATTTGCCATAACTTAGTGGTCGATGTATTTTTTTTAGATTGTTGATATATTTTAAAGTTGTGAGTGTTAATATTATATTAAAATATGAATAATATAATAAGACTACTAAATATTATAAGGTATTACTTAATATTAATTCTGATGCTACATTAGATCTTATTGTTGCTTTATTCAATTTATAAGCATGATCTGAATTTTTAGGATATGTCAGGTATGGGTTTGGTTGAAGTTTTTAATGTTTGTTTCTGTTTTTAAACAGATTTTTTGGGAAAGGTAACAGACAACTAAACAAAATGCCCAAACTTCTGATATTTTCTTGGACCATAATCATATTTAAAGAACTTAAAAAAAAACCCATATATTTTAAAAGTGCTTATGGTTGAAAGTATGAAATGTTTTCTAAAGGAAAACAAAATTGATTTTTTTCAGTCAATTTAACATAAGTAACTGAAAGAATGTTCATTCATGCAACTAACTCAATTTTTGTTTTCCTTTTCTTGTGTATCCAGAGACTAGAAATGAAAGATGAACTTTCTTGCCTTTTAAGTTTCCAAACAACTGATTAGTTTAGAATTCTAAAGGAAGGACATACTATTTTGCTATGTTAGGGGTGATAATGCTGTTTAGTCATAGTTTATCATTTCATTTCTAAGTAATTATAGTACTTGAGTGTTATTTTGAGATAGGGAAAAATATATATTCTTAAATTCATTCAGCTCTAAAATATCTTGTGAGTATGAGCCAGTGGGTATTTTGAAGGGGTGTTTGTTGGATGACCATGCTTTTGGTTCCTTTTAGCCTTTCAGAACTTAAGAGTTGAGTGCAAAACCTGAATGCTGAGAATATAAGCAATGATTATCTAGTTTTGGCATGATCCATTAATCAATTTTTTTTTTTTTAGAAGTTTGCAGGGGACACTAAACCACTTATTTCTGTCATCAAAGCTAATGGCATGACTACTGATTGTATGGCCAGGGGCAAATCACCAAATTTCTTTGCCTCAATTTCCTCATCTATAAAATAACAATAATAATAGCATCTACCTACCTCTAGGGTTGTAGAGGAAGAGTGCTTGGGACGTAACTAAAGATGTAGTTGAAAAATAACTAAAGTAATAAGAAAAATATTCATCTTGGTGTACAAAAGTTCCCTGTAACTCTTTAGTCCTAATCTGCTCCTATTCTTTCATCAAAATAAAAATGTACAATAATTTTCATGAAAATAAATCTTATTTAAAATATTTGTGACCTTTTTTTCTACCTGAGTGCCAGTGCTAAACCTTAAGATTAATGACTGTGTGTCTGCTCTTCGTTGTTTTGTTTTGTTTTGTTTTCCTTTCCCTGCTTAACCCCTTAAGGGTTATTTAATGATTTAAGTTCATGCACTGAACAACTAAAATAGTATTTTTAATAAAATCATTTTAAATAATTCCTACTCTAGCAATATACTGAATTGGGTGAATATACTGTTGTGTACCTTATTATTACTGCGTGAATTAGTGACTTTGATTTTTACTTTTTTAAATTAGTATAGGCAAGGTCTACATAAGCTGTAGCAATTTATCACATTTAGTTTTTCATTCTGTTAAATCAGTAATGCCTGTTCAATGATGCTAGTCTTT
The DNA here is from genome assembly GCF_002201575.2 of Neomonachus schauinslandi. Taxonomy (NCBI): domain Eukaryota; kingdom Metazoa; phylum Chordata; class Mammalia; order Carnivora; family Phocidae; genus Neomonachus; species Neomonachus schauinslandi. The sequence goes on along the minus strand of NC_058409.1, from coordinate 81,570,363 downwards.
TTATATTTTAGAACTCTGTTACTCATACTCCAGTTGTAATATATATTTGTTTATGCTGCATTTTCATTTCAACATCTACAATGGCAGGGTATATGACACTAGTAAAAATGAATGAATTCATCTTTCAAATGACTCAGTTTGTGAAAGTCCTAACGAGTATAATGAACAAATGAGTTTCTTTGTTGTATCTATCCTTTGATAACATGGTTGCTTCAGGCTTTAATATAAATATATAATACAAAATGAGAAAGTTGGCAATCTTTTTTGAAAGAGCCTTTCTTGGATCTTGGCTTTTATATTTTAAATATTATTTTACTTTGCTTATATTATCCTCATTTCACTCCTTGAATTTTTTTTTTAAGGTTTTATTTATTTATTTTGACAGAGAGAGAGAGAGACAGCGAGAGAGGGAACACAAGCAGGGGGAGTGGGAGAGGGAGAAGCAGGCTTCCTGCCGAGCAGGGAGCCCGATGTGGGGCTCCATCCCAGGACCCTGGGATCATGACCTGAGCTGAAGGCAGACGCTTAACGACTGAGCCACCCAGGCGCCCCTCACTCCTTGAATTTTTATCACACACTTATTATTCATAAATTGTGGTTTTGTTGCAAATATTCTTATAAAAAAGGATTCCAGCTTTATTTATCTGGTCTCTAACACATGAGGTCAGTCTTTATCTAAGAAAGATTAGGAGATGTTGCTTTCATGCTTTCTTAGACTTTCAAATTCGTTCACACTGTTTCGTGAGAGAAATTTTATTTAGGGATCAGTGTGAGTCTACTTCACTTAGTCTTGTGGTTTATACATAAATAGTGATATTAGACACGGATGAGGTCCCAACAGAACAGACTGCCCGAATTAGAGAAACCATATTTGGAGTCTAATGAGAATAAGTTATAATGAAACTTAATGAGGAAATATATTACTGAGAAAAAATAAAGTAAGCAGATCTCATTTATTAATTTAAAATAAACATTTATTGAGAATTAGAGTTAAATAGAATCCAAATTGATTTAAGGGACATATTCAATTATATAAAACCATTGACAGTTATATTCAGTTAATAGTTTTGAACGATTATACAATATTTAACAGTTCTTTTATTAATTAATTTAACTACCAACTTAAGTACTATTTTCACTGCACCTGGGCAGGTCTTGTCAGCCACAGAGAAGTGCCTGTGTATGAACACATTATGTATTCATTCACACACATACTTAAACACAGTACACGCCCACACCATGTCAATCATTAATCATTACTCAGAACACAAATAATCAGATTTTTCTTTACAATTTTGGGTAACATTGTGTGATGTTTGTAATGAAGATCTAAAGGGGCTCCTGGCTACTGAAAGGAAGATAAATTATGTTGTATCTTTATTGTGGTCGCGTTCTTGGACAATAAGGAATTCATTTCCATAGTAACTCTCTGTTAGTCAAAAGCTAATTTATTTATGTGACAGTAGGGGTGTGTGTTCTGAAATTGTAGCTTGAATCCTCAATATTTAATCAGAATTTGGGCCTATATAGTATTACTCATTATTTTCCACAATAATTTTTGGAATGAAGTTTGGTTCTGAGCTCCCTGTTCTCCAGACACACTGGCCCAGTAATAGAGGCCAATAGAGGCCACTGACTGAAGGCAGTTGAGCTCTTCGCATGTTTGCTCTCCAGCCCGGAGGTATCACAGGCATTTACACAAAAGCTGTTGATCACACTGTATTTACAAAACCTTTAGGAACATAGCTGCTTCCCTACTGTAGACTTCCCTTCAATTGATTATATCCTAGTGGGATGATTGGCCATCAACATTTTTTTTTCTCCTAAAGAAAGCTTCCCACTGGAACTTTCTCTATTATATTCACTAGAAGATATGCTTGGTTATTATGTTTGATCAGAAGTACTTTTTCAACATGCAATTGGCTCTCAATCTTGGATCTTTAAAAACTAAATAATACCCCTGTGCCTGAGAAAGCAGTGCAAGTGATGACTTTTACAGCTTTCATCTGGCTCGAAAAAGAAAACAAAGCTGGTTAGCACCCTGTGTTTCTCAGGCAAGTTGCAGGAATACTCTGGCATAATTATGCTTCTGGGTTGTTATAAAGAACTCCCATTAGATTGACTGCTTTTTTCATTGTTGGAAACTGGATCCCCTTTCCCCCTTCTTTCCTTTTGCTTTGTTCTGATCCTAGGTCTCTTAGCCCTCAGATCCTTTTTTCTCTCTAAGCATGCATTTCTACATCACTGGGGGCTTCATTCTCCAGGCTGCATTTAGTGCGAGGCAGCCAGGCCAAAGGGAGGGGGAAACTAGGGTATTTCTTTCCTTCCCTTTTTGTCTCAGAAAATGTTACTGGCAACAGCTGTATTTCCTCCATGGTTCTAGCCCTGGACAGATCTCCTGCAGCTCCAGCTTGTATTGAATGGTCACAGCCTGTGGGTTTCAGTAACACTGACTCTTCTTTTGTCCCTCCAGCTTTGGGGTGCATATTCTTCCTGCTGTTGTGAAATCTCTGGCTTACACTAGCCTCTCCAGTATTTCTTCTCAGCCTCTGCTTCACTGGAATAACCAATTTCCTTAATGAAATTCCCTTCATGTAATTTAATGGATACTTATAGTGGTTTCTGTTTTCCTGTTTAGACCCTAATACATCTTTCTGCATCATTCCAGGTTTCTTACATGAGAGCCCACTTAAGAGAATAGAGCCAATATTTATTTCCTTTCAGAGAATCTTCTAACAATGGTGATCAAAGCACAAAGCAGAGAATTGCACATAATGTAAGATTTAAGTTAGTCTTGACCCTTCCTCAAACTATCACTAGCCATACTTCTGTTCTGGATCTAGACAAGCTATAGCTAGAGAGGTAAGGGCAGCTAGCTATGTGACAGTTAAGAATAAGGAAGCTACAATGGTGACTCCCAAAAATAGGATAGTGGGCTAGCTGCTTAAGTATAGAAAGAGTTTTTATACAGGCTCCTAGCAAAAACAAAATTTAAATATTTTCTCAGTCCTATAATCCGTAATGTCAATTCACGAAGGTAAATGTAAAGAAAAATATTTGACTAAACAAGAAGCTAAGTTGTGAACTGGTCATTTGACTTACTGGTTATCAGGTACTGGTTAATTTAAGTTCTATCTTAGATGGTTTTGACTGATAGTTTAAACATAACATGCTATCATGTCTACTTCTGTTTATTTTTTAATTTTCAAAAATCTCGGTCATGCTTTTTTCACTGGTATGAGAAGATATAAGTGACTCAGAGTACATATTATTAGAGTCCAATCATAATTCGATATTTAAAATTATACCCTAGATGTACACTAGCTATTGTTATTTTAAATTCATCTCAACTGGTTTAAGTTTTTTACTCTTAGATGGACAAAATAGATTGAGAGAGTAGAATTACAGATGGATAGTTCTTTGTATCAGAAAGTAGAACTTTAATATATAAATCAAGTTACAAAATTTTTGCAGTTTATTTTGGAAAAATTTGTATTATCTGTTTTAATGATAATGTGATTTCATGATCTACATTACTTAATATCAGAGAAAATTTCCTAAAGACCTTCTTTCTGAATACCATTTCTTTTTTTTATATGTTTTTTTTTTATTATGTTATGTTAATCACCATACATTACATCATTAGTTTTTGATGTTGTGTTCCATGATTCATTGTTTGCATATAACACCCAGGTCTCCATTCAGTAAGTGCCCTATTTAATACCCATCGCCAGGCTAACCGATCCCCCCACCCCCCTCCCCTCTAGAACCCTCAGTTTGTTTCTCAGAGAAACCATGAGAGACTATGGACTCTCATGGTTCGTCTCCCCCTCTGATTTCATCCCCTTCATTTTTCCCTTCTTGCTATCTTCTTCTTCTTCTTTTTTTTTTTTTAAATATAATGTATTATTTGTTTCAGAGATACAGGTCTGTGATTCAGCAGTCTTACACAATTCAGAGAGCTCACCATAGCACATACCCTCCCCAATGTCTATCACCCAGTCACCCCATCCCTCCCACTCCCCACCACTCCAGCAACCCTCAGTTTGTTTCCTGAGATTAAGAATTCCTCATATCAGTGAGGTGATATGATACATGTCTTTCTCTGATTGACTTATTTCGCGCAGCATAATACCCTCCAGTTGCATCCACATCGCTGCAAATGGCAAGATTTCATTCCTTTTAATGGCTGCATAATATTCCATTGTATATATATACCACATCTTCTTTATCCATTCATCTGTCAATGGACATCTTGGCTCTTTCCATAGTTTAGCTATTGTGGACATTGCTACTCTAAACAGCAGGGTGCATATACCCCTTCGGATGCCTACATTTGTAACTTTGGGGTAAATACCCAGTAGTGCAATTGCTGGGTCATAGAGTAGCTCTATTTTCAACTTTTTGAGGAACCTCCATACTGTTTTCCAGAGTGGCTGCACCAGCTTGCATTCCCACCAACAGTGTAGGAAGGTTCCCCTTTCTCCGCATCCCCGCCAACATCTGTCGTTTCCCAACTTGTTAATTTTAGCCAATCTGACTGGTGTGAGGTGGTATCTCATTGAGGTTTTGATTTGGATTTCCCTGATGCCGAGCGATGTTGAGCACTTTTTCATGTGTCTGTTGGCCATTTGGATGTCTTCTTTGGAAAAATGTCTGTTCATGTCTTCTGCCCATTTCTTGATTGGATCATTTGTTCTTTGAATGTTGAGTTGGCTAAGTTCTTTATAGATTTTGGATACTAGCCCTTTATCGGATATGTCATTTGCAAATATCTTCTCCCATTCTGTCGGTTGTCTTTTGGTTTTGTTGACTGTTTCCTTTGCTGTGCAAAAGCTTTTTATCTTGATGAAGTCCCAAGAGTTCATTTTTGCCCTTGCTTCCCTTGCTTTGGCGATGTTTCTAGGAAGAAGTTGCCGTGGCTGAGGTCGAAGAGGTTGCTGCCTGTGTTCTCCTCAAGGATTTTGATGGACTGCTGTCTCACATTTAGGTCTTTCAACCATTTTGAGTCTATTTTTGTGTGTGGTGTAAGGAAATGGTCCAGTTTCATTCTTCTGCATGTGGCTGTCCAATTTTCCCAACACCATTTGTTGAAGAGACTGTCTTTTTTCCATTGGACATTCTTTCCTGCTTTGTCAAAGATCAGTTGACCATAGAGTTGAGGGTCCATTTCTGGGCTCTCTATTCTGTTCCACTGATCTATGTGTCTGTTTTTGTGCCAGTACCATACTGTCTTGATGATGACAGCTTTGTAATAGAGCTGGAAGTCTGGAATTGTGATGCCACCAGCTTTGCTTTTCTTTTTCAACATTCCTCTGGCTATTCGGGGTCTTTTCTGGTTCCATACAAATTTTAGGATGATTTGTTCCATTTCTTTGAAAAAAGTGGATGGTATTTTGATGGGAATTGCATTGAATGTGTAGATTGCTCCAGGTAGCACTGACATCTTCACAATATTTGTTCTTTCAATCCATGAGCATGGAACGTTTTTCCATTACTTTGTGTCTTCCTCAATTTCTTTCATGAGTATTTTGTAGTTTTCTGAGTACAGATTCTCTGCCTCTTGGGTTAGATTTATTCCTAGGTATCTTACGGTTTTGGGTGCAATTGTAAATGGGATCGACTCCTTAATTTCTCTTTCTTCTGTCTTGTTGTTGGTGTATAGGAATGCCACTGATTTCTGTGCATTGATTTTATATCCTGCCACTTTACTGAATTCCTGTATGAGTTCTAGCAGTTTTGGGGTGGAGTCTTTTGGGTTTTCCACATAAAGTATCATATCATCTGCAAAGAGTGAGAGTTTGACTTCTTCTTTGCCGATTCGGATGCCTTTTATTTCTTTTTGTTGTCTGATTGCTGTGGCTAGGACTTCTAATAATATGTTGAATAGCAGTGGTGAGAGTGGACATCTCTGCCGCGTTCCTGACCTTAGGGGGAAAGCTCTCACTTTTTCCCTATTGAGAATGATATTCGCTGTGGGTTTTTCATAGATGGCTTTTATGATATTGAGGTATGTATCCTCTATCCCTGTACTCTGAAGAGTTTTGTTTTGTTTTGTTTAAAGATTTTATTTATTTGACAGAGAGACACAGCGAGAGAGGGAACACAAGCAGGGGGAGTGGGAGAGGGAGAAGCAGGCTTCCCACGGAGCAGGGAGCCCGATGCGGGGCTCAATCCCAGGACCCTGGGATCATGACCTGAGCTGAAGGCAGACGCTTAACCATCTGAGCCACCCAGGCGCCCCTGTAATTCTCCTTTTTGATGGGGTCTTTGTCTGGTTTTGGGATCAAGGTAATGGTGGCCTCATAAAACGAGTTTGGAAGTTTTCCTTCCATTTCTATTTTTTGGAACAGTTTCAGAAGAATAGGTATTAATTCTTCTTTAAATGTTTGGTAGAATTCCCCTGGGAAGCCATCTGGCCCTGGGCTCTTGTTTGTTGGGAGATTTTTGATGACTGCTTCAATTTCCTTGGTGGTTATAGGTCTGTTCAGGTTTTCTATCTCTTCCTGGTTCAGTTTTGGTAGTTGATACATCTCTAGGAATGCATCCATTTCTTCCAGATTGTCTAATTTGCTGGCATAGAGTTGCTCATAATATGTTCTTGTAACTGTTTGTATTTCTTTGGTGTTGGTTGTGATCTCTCCTCTTTCATTCATGTTTTTGTTGATTTGGGTCATTTCTCTTTTCTTTTTGATAAGTCTGGCCAGGGGTTTATCAATCTTGTTAATTCTTTCAAAGAACCAGCTCCTAGTTTCATTGATCTGTTCTGCTGTTCTTTTGGTTTCTGTTTCATTGATTTCTGCTCTGATCTTTATTATTTCTCTTCTCCTGCTGGGTTTCGGCTTTATTTGCTGTTCTTTCTCCAGCTCCTTTAGGTGTAGGGTTAGGTTGTGTATTTGAGACCTTTCTTGTTTCTTGAGAAAGGCTTGTATTGCTATATACTTTCCTCTTAGGACTGCTTTTGCTGCATCCCAAAGATTTTGAACAGTTGTGTTTTCATTTTCATTGGTTTCCATGAATTTTTTAAATTCTTCTTTAATTTCCTGGTTGACCCATTCATTCTTTAGTAGGATGCTTTTTAGCCTCCGTGTATTTGAGTTCTTTCCGACTTTCCTCTTGTGATTGAGTTCTAGTTTCAAAGCACTGTGGTCTGAAAATATGCAGGGGATGATCCCAATCTTTTGGTACCGGTTAAGACCTGATTTGTGACCTAGGATGTGATCTATTCTGGAGAATGTTCCATGGACACTAGAGAAGAATGTGTATTCTGTTGCTTTGGGATGGAATGTTCTGAATAGATCTGTGAAGTCCATTTGATCCAGTGTGTCATTTAAAGTCTTTATTTCCTTGTTGATCTTTTGCTTAGATGATCTGTCCGTTTCAGTGAGGGGGGTGTTAAAGTCCCCCACTATTATTGTATTGTTGTCGATGTGTTTCTTTGCTTTTGTTATTAATTGGCTTATATAGTTGGCTGCTCCCATGTTAGGGGCATGGATATTTACAATTGTTAGATCTTCTTGTTGGATAGACCCTTTAAGTAGCATATAGTGTCCTTCCTCATCTCTTCTTATAGTTTTGGTTTAAAATCTAATTTGTCGGGCGCCTGGGTGGCTCAGTTGGTTAAGCAACTGCCTTCGGCTCAGGTCATGATCCTGGAGTCCCGGGATCGAGTCCCACATCGGGCTCCCTGCTCAGCAGGAGGTCTGCTTCTCCCTCTGACCCTCTTCCCTCTCGTGCTCTCTGTCTCTCATTCTCTCTCTCAAATAAATAAATAAAATCTTAAAAAAAAAAACTAATTTGTCTGATGTAAGGATTGCCACCCCAGCTTTCTTTTGGTGTCCATTAGCACGGTAAATGTTTTTCCACCCCCTCACTTTCAATCTGGAGGTGTCTTTGGGTCTAAAATGAGTCTCTTGCGGACAGCATATCTATGGGTCTTGTTTTTTTTATCCAATCTGATAGCCTGTGTCTTTTGATTGGGGCAGTTAGCCCATTTACTTTCAGAGTAACCATTGAAAGATATGAATTTATTGTGCCATTGTATTGCCTGTAAGGTGACTGTTACTGTATATTGTTTGTGTTCCTTTCTGGTCTATGTTACTTGTAGGCTCTCTGCTTAGAGGACCCCTTTCAGTATTTCTTGTAGGGCTGGTTTAGTATTTGCAAGTTCCTTTAGTTTTTGTTTGCCCTGGAAGCTTTTTATCTCTCCTTCTATTTTCAATGACAGCCTAGCTGGATATACTACTCTTGGCTGCATATTTTTCTCATTTAGTGCTCTGAATATATCATGCCAGTCCTTTCTGGCCTGCCAGGTCTCTGTGGATAGGTCTGTTGCCAATCTAATGTTTCTACCATTGTAGGTTACAGATCTCTTATCCCGAGCTGCTTTCAGGATTTTCTTTTTGTCTCTGAGACTCATAAGTTTTACTTTAGATGTCGGCTGTTGACCTATTTTTATTGATTTTGATGCCTGTTTCCTTCCCCAAATTAGGGAAGTTCTCTGCTATAATTTGCTCCAATATACCTTCTGCCCCTCTCTCTCTTTCTTCTTCTTCTGGGATCCCAATTATTCTAATATTGTTTCATCTTATCTCTTGAATTCTGCCCTCGTGATCCACTAGTTGTTTATCTCTCTTTTTCTCAGCTTCTTTATTTTCCATCATTTCGTCTTCTATACACTAATTCTCTCTTCTGCCTCATTTATCCTAGCAGTTAGAGCCTCCATTTTTGATTGCACCTCATTAATAGCCTTTTTGATTTTGACTTGGTTAGATTGTAGTTTTTTAATTTCTCCAGAAAGGGTTTCTCTAATATGTTGCATGCTTTTTTCAAGCCCAGCTAGTATCTTTAAAATTGTCATTCTGAACTGTAGTTCCAACTTCTTACTAATGTCCGTATTGATTAGGTCCCTGGCAGTTGATACTGCCGCTTGTTCTTTTTTTTGAGGTGATTTTTTCCATCTTGTCATTTTGTCCAGAGGAGAAGGTAACAAGGACCCCAAGGTAACAAGGACCCCAGAAAAATATACACTAAACAAATCAGATGAGACCTGAAACTGGGGGAAAAGAAAGGGAAAGAAAGAAAAAAGAAAAAGATAAAACAAACAAATAAAACAGAATGTCATCAAATATGATCAGGCTGGTGCATAGATCAGTGCCACACACTAGATTTTGGGCGTATTTTGGTCTGTTAGAAGAAAGTGCCTCCCAAAATTTTAAAGAAAGAAAAACTTATGTATGTACAAAAATAAGGGTAAATATGATGAAGGATGGAATATGACTATAAAGATGAAAATTATAAAAGATTTTATAAAAGGAATTGATAAGAATTTGGTTGAAAAAAGAAAGAAGAGAATTTAAAAAAAAAAAGAGAGAGAATGTGATCAGGCAGGAGACTAGAACAAAGCCATACACTAGAGATTTAGGGTATATTTTGGTCTGTTAGAAGAAAGTGTATCCCAAAATTTTAAAGAGAGAACAACTTAAATATATATACCAAAAATAAGGTTAACTATTATGAAGGGATAGAATATGACTCTAAAAATGAAAAATAAAAAAGATTTTTAAAAAAAGGGATTGATAAGATGTTGGTTGAAAAAGGGAAAAGGAAAAATTGAAAAAAAAAAGTTAAAAAAAAATTAACTTTGAAAGACTAGAGAATCGGGGAAAAAAGCCATGAATTCTATGTGCAATATTCCCCTAGCGCTGGAGTTCTGCCGTTCTCATTGATTGGTAAACTTGGTCTTGTCTGGCTGTTCTCGCTTATCTTCTGGGGGAGGGGCCTGTTGCTGTGGTTCCCAAATGTCTTTGCCGGAGGCGGAATTGCTCTGCCCTTGCCGGGTCGGGCTAAGTAATCTGCTCGGGTTTGCTCTCGGGAGCTTTTGTTCCCTGCAAGCTTTCCGTACAGCATTGGAGGATGAGAGTGAAATGGCGGCCTCCCAATCTCCACCCCGGAGGAGCTGAGAACTTGGGGCTCCACTCCTCAGTGCGCCCCAGAGAAAAGCAGTCAATCACTCCCATCTCCCCGATCTCCGGCCGTACTCTGTACTCACCCGGCCTGTGACCGAGCGTTTCTATCTCTGGCACCCGACTCGGTGTGGAGTCTCCAAACCCAGCAGATCCCTGCGGTGCGCTCTCACGCCGCTCCTCCCAGGGGAGGAAGGTAAGTTTCCCCAGATCTGCTGCTTTTGGGGTCCCTGCTGGGAGAGCAGTGGCCTGACTGTGCCGCGGATCACGGTTTATGGCAACCCCGAGCTGAGAGCCCGTTCCTCTGCTCCGTCTGTGCAGCCGGCTTCCCCGCTCTGATCCCTGGGAGCTCTGCCGCACTCAGGCACCCCCCGTCTTTCTGTGACCTCGAGGGTCCTGAGACCATACTGTCCCACGAGGGTTCCACCCCCTGCTTAGCCACCGGAGTGACGTCCCTCAGCAGAGCAGACTTTTAAAAGTTCCGATTTTGTGTTCTGCGGCTCTTTCACTTTCCAGAAGTGGCCGATGGCGGCCCCTTCCCCCCTGTCTATCCTCCCGAATATCGCCTCGGATTCACTTCTCTGCACATCCTGCCTTCCAGAAAGTGGTCGCTTTTCTGTTCAGAGAGTTGCTGCTATTCTTTTCTTCGATCTCCTGTTGAGTTTGTAGGTGTTCAGAATGGTTTGATCCCTATCTAGCTAAATTCCTGGGACCAGACGAAATTTAGGTCTCCTACTCCTCCGCCATCTTGCTCCGCCCCCGATTACCATTTCTTATTGATAACTGATACACTGCCTGTAGCATAGATAATAACCTAGAATTTAGGTTGTTCACTTTTAGCTGTTGAGTGTGATTAGCAGAGTCAGGAACTAAAACTTACCAATTCCAAATTTAAATATATTTTAAACCAAATGCTGTTGCTTCTTGGAATAGTGATTACAGAACAAAGGTAAAACAATTTAAATCTGATTTAGTGTTTGGAGAGTTCCTGACTTGGATTTTGAGTATACATCCTACATGCCCTTTAAAAAGTTGGAGTCTTCTAAGATTTTTCTTACCTGAAAAGTGTGTTCATTCTTTCATTATCATAGGTGATTGGGACACTTGGATAATACCATGAACAGTTAAATCAAGTACAATGCCAGAAATGAAGAAATAGTATTTTTTCCAATCTTATATCTTGATTTAGGATGGATTCTGTGACTCCTTTCTCACTAGTAGTGATGACCCGATTGATTAATTTTTAGATTGTTAGTTCCAGATGTGTCTTCCAACTAGAAGGAATATTTGGGGGTTTTTTTGGGGACTAGAAGGGGGACAGTAGGAAAAAGAGTTACATATATGTTTTGGAATATTTCTTCTCATAAAAATGGCTTAGAGCTTGAGAGGAGAGAAAGCTGCTGATGGATGCCTGGGTTAGCCTTTTCCTCCTTGGTGACTCAGGGTGCTCCAGACCTATAGGGCAAACCGCAGAGAGAAGCTGTAGGTACCTATTGACAGAGGCCTCATGGTATTTCGCCGTGTGTCAGGATATCTTTTTCTGGTGGTATGGAAAGCCCAAAGATGGGAAGTGGCTCAGCTGGTGGTTATTCTGTGCACCAGGGATTTTTGGTTCCCACTCCCTGAAACAGTACTGGTCACAGAACAGGAAGAATCATTTCTGAAATAAAAGTTGAGGCACTTTTTACTCCGAGCCGTGGCTTTTGGCTGAGGCCCAGAAATGAGAGTGTAAGGCCAGCTAAGATATTCTCAATGTGAAGGTCAGTCCCAGTTGCATATTCTAAACCAGGAAGAAAGAAAAAAAATAGACATTTTATTTTAGAGAGTAGGTACAAGATTTCTGTAATATTTCTGGAATGCCAGAAAATAAAAATATGTCAGAATATTTTTTAATTAAAAAGCATTAATGTCATTCCTTTGTTTTCCAGTTGCACACATTTAAAAATAAAGAAAGGAATAATATGGTGGTTTTGCCTTAATAGTATATGATCAAGAGGTCAATGTACAGGTCACTTGGCTCGGATACACTAAGCTTTTGCCGTGCGCTAATGTTCGGGTTGTCCTGGGTTAAGTCTCATTTATTTTAGTACTTTAAAAAATCAGGTTGTAAAACTTTTATTTGGAATGCACTTCCAAAACTTTTGACACACTAAAGCACACTCTACAGTGCTAGTGACTGAAATGGGTTCAGAATTCCATGAACTGTCTTTTTTTATGGGCCCAGCACGCTTGAACTGTCTTTTTTTATAGCAGATCTCTGACCTTGGTCTGAGGAAATGAAAGAGAAGTACACAACCAGTCCAGTGAGATGAAATAATCTCTCCTGGCTTGCATTCACATTTGACTTATTTTGCCCTTAATTTATTTAAGCTTTGATTTTTTTTTTCTTATTTAAGTGAAACAGTGTGAACATTTTATTTTTTTTAACTGAAGAGAAGTTCTGTATCTTAGCTCCCGCTGGGTAAAAAAGTGACAGGGCTGCTTCGTGCAGCTAACTTTAAGTGCTGTTTGTAGTTCGTTCGGTGCTCCCAAAATCTTCTGTGGAGAAAAGGAAGGGATTTGGTGGAAAGGAAAGTCCTAGGAAAAAGTCAATTAGAGACTGCTGCCTGCCAGAGTGAGAGAGGAGGCGCGGAGCATTGGTACACTAAGATGCAGAAATCCAATTAACAAATTCACATTTCTTCAGCAGAATACAGTGAGTAAAATTTTGGTGAACTAGTCAGAATTCCTGCCGCAGACATCAAAACGCTGACAATTTACAGACTCTTAAAAAAAAACCAAAAAACTGTTCTTCATTTTAAAAACGAACACTTAAATAGGGAACTGATTATACTTCTTGTTCTAAAATGACCTTTAATTGTGTGGAATGAGATTGTCGCTTTTCATTATTTAATCCTCACGTGTTGTGAAATTTATGTTCAAATATATCACCTTTAAAAACATGGAGCTTCAGAGCTATAGATCTTGCATTTGATACAGTTAGAGGGACAGATACCTGATCTCTGGAAACTTAAATCAATGAAATTATCTTTAAAGTTTGGTCCTGATGTCAGATTTACTCACTCAGCCATAAGCAGTTAATAAATGGGTTTGATGCACCTAGTCCTGTGTTAGGCCCCAGTGACACAAAGGTGAATACCCATGTCCCTGACCTGTAGGAGCTTGCCTGTGACTCTCGTGGGAGGAACAGTCTCCTAGGCTGTGCAACATCAGTGGGTGTACAGAGGGCAGTCTCTTACTCTGACCGTGGGCATCTCAGGCAGTTGTACAGAGGATGTGCATGGGAGCCATGAAGGCTGAATTATGCTTTGATAGGGAATGAAGCCAGCCTGTAACTGCCCCGGGTGGCTCAGGGTACTATTGCTGTTAATGCATTTTTAAATTTTTTTTAGAATCAGACTAGCTCACTATATATTATATTTTATGACTATGGGTTTGTATGCCTGCATGTTAATTTAATCAATTATTTTATTTTCTTTATTCACTACAAATTAGAAGGCTACTATCATTGTACCCAAAGAATTTAACATATTTATATATAATTTATATTTTAAAAATGTATAATTAAATATATTTATACATTTATATTTTATATTAAAAATATGTAATTGAATATAAATATATATAATTTGTATATAAAAAGGATTTAGCATATTTATATATAATTAATACTTTTATATATTAAATTTAGAAGTATAAATGCCATTTGTGTGTTGATGACTTCCAAGTTTACTTGACATCTTTTCTAGGCTATCTAATGGGCGTCGCAGACATAACATATTCAAAACCAAACTCTTTTCCTACCTGCTACCAAAACATCTTAGTTATTGCAACAGTGCCTTCCAGGAGCTCAAACTAAAAACCTTAGCATCAGCTTTGATTCTTCTTTTTCTCTCATGTTCCTTCATATATTTGTCAAAAAATTCTGTTGATTCTACTTTCAAATATATCCAAAATCTGATCTTCATACCACATCCAGCTGCTGTCACTGTGTTCCAAGTCACTGATATTGACTGGATTGATTCAATGTAGCCTCTCTGTGCTTCCACCTTTGCTCCCATTCTAGACTCATACATAGCTAGAGGATCACGTAAAAATGTAAGTTAGATTATGTCATACTCCTACACAGACCCCTCCAGTGGCTTCCCAAATTCCTCAGAGCGATCCGTACTTTGTCCTACAGGGTTTCATATAGTCTGTCCTTCACTCACCTCTTTGGCTATGTCTCCTGTTAGTTTTCTTTCTGTTCACTCTGCTACAGCACCTCTGACTCCTCACTGATCCTCCAAAATATTCTGCCTGTTCCCATCCCAGGGCCTTTGCACTAAGTCTTGCCCCAGACATCCCCATGTTTTGTGTGCTCCCTCACCTCCTTTGGATCTGTGCTCTGTGATCACCTTTTCAATGAGATCATCCTTGACTGCCTATTTATTTATTAAAAAGATTTTACTTATGTATTTGAGAGAGTGCACAAGTGAGAGAGACAGAGAGAGAGCATGCGCACAAGCGGTGATGGGGTGGGCAGAGGGAGAGGGAGAAGCAGCCTCCCCGCTGAGCAAGGAGCCCAACTCCGGGCTCCATCCCAGGACCCTGAGATCATGACCCAAGCCGGAGGCAGACATTTAACCGACTGAGCCACCCAGGTGCCCCTTGACTGCTTATTTAAATTGCATCCCATCTCCCTTCCCTCCACTGTTTTCCATCTGCCTTGCCTTGCTTTATTTTTTCTCTGTAGTCCTTAGCACTTTTAACATACTGTATAATTTGTTTACTTATTTTATTTATTGTACCCTTCACCTGTTTCCAACTGGGAGTATAAGCACCCTGTGGATAGGGGTTTTTGTCTGTCTTGTTCACTGCTGTATTTTTAGCAGCTAGAATAGCCTCTGGTATATAATAGGTGCCTAGTAAGTACTTACTGATCATATGAATAATATCTTCTGCATTCTTTTTTGAGTGATGGAAAGAGGCTGAGCTTTACAAATTATTTTTACACATTTAGGGTTTAAATATCAGTAGCTGTGCATTAGAGAAGTGGTTCCCAATTCAGGCTGGGATCAGCTGGGTATCTTTTTTGGAAATACTAACAACTGGCCTTACCCCAAGCCAATGAATCAGAATGTTTAAGGATGGGGCCTGGTTATCAGTATTTTTTAAAAAGTTCCCCATGTGATCCTAATGTGCGGCCAAGTTAGAGTCAGGTGCTTAGAAGACGTTTAAGTAAGTGAATGAATGGATGAAAATTCACAACTATCCAGATTTGGACCAGCTCAAGCATTAAGATTGGATGTCAAGTGTTTGGGATGAGAGCTTGGTCCTGAACAGCACAGACTGGGAAGGGCTGGTCGGGGAGGAGGAGGGGACAGGGAGGGGAAGGTGAAGGAGTTGACAAAGAGGGGACTTCCACGTACTTGTCGCAAGAAGGGAAGGTTGTTCCCCTGGTCCCTTGGCAGCTGCTGCCAATTGATGATTCCTATCTAAAGGGCATAGTTATGTTGGGGACTGTCTAGTTAATAATTTGTGTTAGGCAAGTATATTGCATTTCGAAGCCTCACTGATTTTTCCTCTTCTGTGAAGTAATTGAGAAGGCTTTGTGGAGAAGATGAGGTAGGAACCAGGCAGTTGAATAAATGGCAAGGAGAGAAGAAGACACACTTCCAAGTTATCTGAGTAAAAAGAGTAAATCGAAAGCAGTTTTAAAGTAATGAGCACAGCTCTTTGAGTACACTGAGAACAACCTCTCAAAATTTGGGGAAAGAGATTTCAGCTAGCTGAAAGATTTCAGGAAATGGTGCGGTAGACAGTGAAGGGCTTTGATAGGCAAGTTCTGGGATTCTTTTTTTGCAGTTGAAATATTTTTGTTTCCTAAAAGTTTCAGAGAAGGTGAGAGATATGGTCAGAGTTATTTAAGGAAGATTAATCTGGCTGGTAATGTGCCAAGAAGGAGTTAGAAGGGACAGCTCTGGGAAGCAGTGCAGTAAAGTGTGCTAGAAAGCAAAACAGGATGTGAATAAAATGGCAAAAGATGTCAGATCTAGTAAGAGAATGGCAGAGTGAAACAGACCTTGGATTTGGGAATAATGCAAAGAGACAGCAGCCCAGTGTGATTAAGAAGGCAGTGGTTGGAAGGAATTCATAGAGAAGGTGTCAGAAAATTAGCATGGTAGCCACCGTGGATATGACAGCATCCAAGACCTTGGGGGTCCTTTTTTCATGGTTAGATTTAGAAATTTTTATTGTCTGTACTGGGATCTCAGGCTTTTTGAAAGATTTCAGTTCTACCCTGAGGTTCCTGGTTCTATGAGGTGCTGCCCGATATCCTAAATGTGGCTTATCTAGCTCTTATTACCATTTCTATACTTGAGCGCAAGACTTAATAAAGCTGAGGTTCAGACCAAGGTGATGAGTAGAAGGGGTGCCCTTCATTCTCTGCCTTGTCCAACCAAGTTCTCTAAATGTAGATATCAGATCCTGTCAAGGTGGAGAAGCCGTCCTGTGCTCATGGACAGAAATTCCATCTCTGCCCCTTTCTTTTCTGTTCCCAGCAGTCTTAGTTTCTTCCCTTTTTTCCCTGTTTTACCCATATGAGACCTGTGCTGCAACTCCCTTCCTTTATTACTTGTGTCCCCCTCCTTGTCCTTAAAAGGAGACTCTTCCCCAGGGAAACTGCCTTTCTCGGACCCTTCTTCTCCCAGGTGCCTCTGCTCTCTCCCATGATCTCCATCTTGGCAGGTGACAGATACTTGGCAGATGAGTGTGTGGTGCTGATCTACATCCCCAGTAACCCTGTCATCAGCAAGACAGCCTGTTTTAACCTTTGACTTTTCTCCCTGCAGATTACATCTGATTGCTTTGAAACCCAGTCCCAATAAAACCAACATCTGCAGGGCTGGCAAGAAGTAATTTAGGACTGGTTGGCTTTTGAACATATTTAACTATGCAGAAGTTTTTATTCTTCTTAAAAATTATCACCTCCAACTAGCTTCACCTAAGTAAGTTGTCCTTGTTAGCCCGAAATGGTGGTCCTGTGAGGCCTCTTACGTTGGTTCATCCACCATAGTCAATCTGCACAATTGAGGATTTTGTTTAATTTTTTACTTTTCCAGGGTCTTAAGAGAACTTGGAAGCCATTTGAGGTCTTTTTATAATCCTTCAAGACTCTGTTTCCTAGGTAACATTTTAGTGTCTCATTTTATACTTAAGTACATACATGGCTGTACCAATCATTGACTAATTTTAGTCTTTAACCTGAATTAGTTATAAATAATATTTTTTCTCAATAAAAGAAGAATTAACCTGAAAGTTGATTACCTGCAGTCTACATTCTGACTTGAGTTTCTTTTAAAATACCTTACTAAATGTTTAAAAATTAGAGTGAAGCATTTAGGAAATCTTGATTGTAAGTCTTTGTTTATTCAGATCCTCTGTGATTTGTATAACCCAAGACTACCAATGAATTTATAAGGAAAGTAAGTTTAATTAAAATGTCAGTTTCCTAAATGTAATTGTTTGTTTCACACTATGAAGGATTAGTTTAGGGAGCTTTATATGAAACCCTGGAGGGCGCTTTTATGACATGCCTATAGCAAGGGAAGGAGTGTGATGGATTTGACAGAGCTGTTTGTAGAGTTTTCAGTAAAAATGCTGCGTCCCATAGAGGAGCTCAGTACGTGTCCTTGTAATAATGCTGGTTTCCAGGAATTTGCCTCCTGGAACTGCCTTTGGATACTGTCAGATTTCATGTTGAACTGGCCAAAGTAGTCATAGGGAAGGCCACATGAGCATAGTCAGTGACTGTCACCTGATCATAAAATGAGCTTTAATTGAATCCGAGAGTAAAACACTCTCAAGATGTCAGAATGCTACCTGTGAGAGCCGAAGTAAATCTGTTTCCTCGTGTATGAGTTTGTGCTCCATTGGAAGAGTGAGAAATGTTCCACTTATGGATAGTAAACAGGGCAGTATCAGCCAAAAGTGGGCCAGTGTCATTTTTTGACCCACCTTGCATTGAAGAATGGGGCTGGATGCAGGATTTCTAAAAGTTAAAGAGTCAATCAACTAGAATTAGAGTTTTTATTACATATAGATAGTTTTGGGAATTGTTACTTTTTGCTTTTCCATGAGTTGTAGCAGATATCTTTGGATTTCCCCACATCTGTAAGATAATTTAGATTTACTAACATCTCTCTCCCCATTATCTGTACTCTGATAAGTTATTCAAAACTGTTTGGTCCTCAGTTATCTTTCCTAATGTGAGGGGACTGAAGTGGCATAAACAATTTTAAATTTTCCTCTCTACAGAGATTTATTACAGCCTCCTTCTATGTCCTGGTTGATGAAGTGATTTTTTTTTTTTTATCGTGGTCAAATGTACATAGCCTAGAGTTTACGTTTTAAACATTTTTAAGTGTACAGTTCAGTGGTATTAAGTACATTCACAGTGTTGTGATAAAGATAATTTACAGTGAAGGAAGCTAAGAGCTATGTAAGAATTCACATAAAACTTTGTGTCAGAAGCTGTGCTAGCCCCCAGAGTATACATGTGTAGGAAATATTTATGTGGCTGGGTAAAATTTTTATGATTTTGTGTCCTCCTAGTGACTATAATAAAGAATAATTGGAAAATAAAGTGATGCTATGTATGTATTATATATGGCTATATTTGATAGTTCACATATGCATATGGTTACACATAGCAAAATTCATCCTTAACATTCATAGGCTTAATAGTCATGTTTCAGAGTATTTTCCAGCATCTCTAAGGTCCATTTTATATATTTCTGATTTTGTATGGTACGGATATGAGTAGGGCTGTACAGATATGAGTAGGGCTATGAGGACGTAAGCCCAGCAAGCCATCCAGCACCTGCCACTCAGAGAGGCTATTTGGTTCTTTTTGTGTTTCCAGATAAGTATATCTCCAACAGTAATAAAGACTTTTGGATGTTGACACCTAAAAGAGCTAGAAAAAGAACAAAGTCCAAAGCTAGTAGAAAGAGGGAACTAATAAAGATTAGAGCAGAGATAAATGAAATAGAGACCAAACAAACAAACAAACAAACAAAAAAACCAGAAGAAAATATCAATGAAACCAACATCTGGTTCATTGAAAAGATAAACAAAATCGACAAACCTTTAGTCAGACTCATCAAGAAAAAAAGAGAGGACTCAAAATCAGAAACGAAGGAGGAAAAATCACAACTGACACTACAGAAAAGCAAAAGATTCTAAGAGAATATCATGGAAAATTATATGCCAACAGATTAAACAACCTAGAAGATATGGATAAATTTCTAGAAACATACAATCTAAAACTGAATCAGGAAGAACTAGAAAAGTTGAACAGACTGATTACTAGTAATGAGATTGAATCAGTAATCAAAAAACTTGAAAGTAAATGTAAACTAAACAAAATGAAATAAGATAAAAATTCAGGTCCTCCCTCACACTGATCTCATCTTAAGTGCTCAGTAGCTGCATATGACTAGTGGTTATCATACTGGACAGCAGAGGTATAGAACATTAGCATTATCAGAAAGTTCTCTGGGACAGTGCTGTTTTAGGGTATTTCTTTCTCTCTGACCCAGCGGCAGTGGAGATTCCAGTGTCTTGTCTTATCTTGGGGTTGAAGCTCAACTGACTCTCGGGTGGAACTTGGCTGTCTCACTTCTCTGAGGCCTTTGGGTTGGATTACAGCTGCAGGTCAGCTTCCTGCAGGACTAACCTGCTCCCTCTACAGAAGGATTTGAGGGTGGCATAGAAAAGACTCGCCAGTCCTGGGTAAGAGGGGATAGTCTGTTTTCTTGCTTCTTCAGGTTTTTGATGGAATTCAGTTCTTTAAGGTTGTACATCTGAAGTCCCTATTTTTTTTTTTTTAAGATTTATTTATTTGGCAGAGAGAGAGAGAGAGCACAAGCAGGGGGAGCGGCAGGCAGAGGGAGAAGGGAGAAGGAGGCTCTTTACTGAGCAGGGAGCCTGACGTGGGACTCCATCCGAGGACCCTTAACGAAGGCAGATGCTTAACGACTGAGCCATCCAGGCGCCCTGAAGTCCCTATTTTTTTACTGGCTTTCAGCTCAGGGCTGTTACAGTTTTTAGAGGATGCCCACAATCCTTAGCTCCTTGCTCTCTTTCTCCATACTCAAAGCCAATCAAGGCAGGTTGAATCCCTTTCACAATTCACATGTCTCTTGCATCTTCTTCCATTACATCCCTCTGATGTTAGCTGCGAAAGGTTGTCTGCACATAAAGCCCAGTAATTAGATTAGGACTACCCTGTTAATCCAGGATAATCTCTCAATTTCAGAATCCATAACTTTATTTTATTTTTTTCTAATATTTTATTTATTTATTTGTCAGAGAGAGAGAGAGAGAGAGAGAGAGGCAGGCAGAGGGAAATGCAGACTCCCTGCTGAGCAAGGAGCCCAATTCAGGACCCGATCCTAGGACCCTGGGATCATTACCTGAGCCGAAGGCAGGCGCTTAACTGACTGAGCCACCCAGGCGTCCCAGGAATCCATAACTTTTTACATCTGTGAAGTTTGTTTTGCATATAAGTAACCTATTAGGGCATAGACATATTTGGAAAGGGTGTTACTTGGTTTGCCACTTGCCTCCAGATTAACTCTTTGCATGTTATTAAGCAAAAATAGCTTATTTGATTTGTAGCTTATTTGAAGAAGATAATTTCTGTCTTTGTGTAAATAGTATTAGTAATTTTCTTTGGAGACTAAACATCAGGGGAAGACAGGAAGCTTCAGGAAAGGAGAGAAAATAGAAAAATGGGGAAGGTGAAACCTGGAGAAAATCTTTTTTTTTTTCCTTCAAATTTTTATTTAAACTCTAGTTAGTTAACATATAGTGTAATATTGGTTCCAGGAGTAGAATTTAGTGATTCATCACTTATATATAACACCCAGTGCTCATAACAAGTGCCCTCCTGAATCCCCATCACCCATTTAGCCTGTCCCCCTGCCACCTCCCCTCTAGAAACCCTCAGTTTGTTCTCTATAGTTATGAGTCTCTTATGGTTGCCTCCCTCTCCTTTTTTCCTCCTTCCTTTATGTTCATCTGTTTTGTTTGTTAAATTCCATGTATGAGTGAAGTCATATGGTATTTGTCTTTCTCTGACTCATTTATCTCACTTAGCGTAATCTACTCTAGCTCCATCCATGTCATTGCAAGATTTCATTCTTTTTGATGGATGAGTAATATCCCATTGTGTATATATGACACCTCTTCTTTATCCATTCATCAGTTGATGGACATTTGGGCTCTTTCCATAATTTGGCTATTTTTGATAATGCTGCTGTCAACATTGGTGTGCATGTACCCCTTTGAATCAGTATTTTTGTAACCTTTGGGTAAATGCCTAGTAGTGCAATTGCTGGGTCATAGGGCAGTTCTATTTTTAACTTTTTGAGGAATGTTTTCCAGAGTGGCTGCACCAGTTTGCATTCCCACCAACAGTGTAAGAGGGTTCCCCTTTCTCCACATCTTCGCTAACACCTGTTGTTTCTTGTGTTTTTAATTTTAGCCATTCTGACAGGTGTGCAGTGGTATCATGGTTTTGATTTGTATTTCCCTGATGATGGGTAATGTTGAGCATCTTTTCATGTGTCTATTAGCCATCTGGATGTCTTCTTTGGAAAAATGTCTATTCATGTCTTCTGCCCATTTCTTAAGTGGATTATTTGTTTTTTGGATGTCGAGTTTGATAAGTTCTCTGTAGATTTTGGTTACTAACCCTTTATCAGCCATGTCATTTGCAAATAACTTCTCCCTTTCCATAGATTGCCTTTTAGTTTTGTTGATTGTTTCCTTCACTGTGCAGAAGCTTTTTATCTTGATGAAGTCCCAAAAGTTCATTTTTGCTTTTGTTTCACTCACTTCCAGCAACATGTCTAGTAAGAAGTTGCTACAGCTGAGGTCAAAGAGGTCACTACCTATGTTCTTCTGTAGGATATTGATGGTTTCCTGTCTCACATTTAGGTCTTTCATTCATTTTGAGTTTATTTTTGTGTATGGTGTAAGAAAGTGGTCCAGTTTCCGTTCTTCTGCATGTATCTGTCCAGTTTTCCCACCACCATTTGTTGAAGAGACTGTTTTTGTTTTTGTTTTTTTCCATTGGCTATTCATTCCTGCTTTGTGGAAGATTAGTTGACCATATAGTTGTGGGTGAAAATCTTTGCTTCTTAAACAACATTTTATATTGCTTTCCACATGGTGAAACACACCACCCATAATAGTTCAATTTGGAGTACATTGATAAAATATCATCAGGGTATCCCTGAATTAACCATTTACTCATATCTCATCTTTTAAAAAGTGAGAAAACCTATATGAAAGTGGCATTATAATCATGAAGATAAATATCCGAAATTGAACAATGTTAGAATAATCTTATCAAACTGTAGGTACTTAATGTAATATATTTAACAGCCCCCCCCCATTAGGTCGCTAACTTTTGATTTTCATGAAACATTAATAAAATCTGTTTGATTTTAATGTTTATTGCCATTCATATATTTACCATAGATGTCTGCATTCATTTCTAATTTAGTATGTAAAATATTATATGAATGAGTGTAATTTAATTAGATATTATCTATTTTGAATATTGCATGGTGATACTCTACCTTGTAATAAACTATATAATTTTTGAGAATGAATATAACATTTACCTTTCTCATCTTTCATTTTATTTATCTCATTAGCTACGAAATCTTTCCAGCTTGGACCTACGTCATATCACTGAACTGGATAATGAAACCGTGATGGAAATTGTCAAAAGGTGCAAAAATCTTAGCTCTCTCAATCTCTGTCTGAACTGGATCATAAATGACAGGTAACCATTGTAACATCTTAAAAACACTTTTCCAGAGGGAAACGTATGTTCCATTGACCAATACTAATTATCATTATGACAAGGCATGTCAATTTTAGAAAATTTAATGTAGCCATGCCTTTTAAAATAGGTATGTTTAAGATTTGAAAGCCATCTAGCTGTATACTTTTCATCCATCCATTGCTCATATTTCTGACAAGGTTTTATGCACTTTGATTCAAATGCAATGATAACAAGATCAGTCTGTCGAATTTTTCTTTGTCACCCACCCAGGTATATTGCTTATTTGTCACTTTAATATTTTTGCAACTTTGTGGTTGATTTGCTGTTCACTTGTCAAGGAAAATGATTCTAAGAAACCATTTCAAACATGAGACGCATCAAGGTCCTTTCTAAAGGATGATATTTTGTTCTTTGTATCAATATAGTTTGTTTTGGAAGTGGAAGTCATATGATAGACAGTTTAACATATAGTGTAAAAATGTGTAAAATGGATAGTTTTCTTCTTATAAACAGTGATGAACCCATTTTTCTTTGAAATATTGCATGAAAGAAAAAAGATGAAAGAACCCTTGAGAGTAGACTTCTTTATAATGAAAACAAGCACAGAGTAGCACTATTTTCATTATTGTCGATTAACTGAGGTGGGTTCTGAAATACAGGCATGAGACAAGATGCTTGCACAGTGACTTTTAGGGGTAAGTGTTTTCTTTTTGAAGATAAGCCCCCCAAAATATTTTGCTTTTGAAATAGAAAGTAATATTTCAGCTAAAATTAGAACCTATTTAGATTTAAAGACTTTTTCATAAATAGGAGCAATGATTTATTAAGTTTGTGTCAGATAATGCTTTAAATTCAAAATACTTTCTCTTTCCTCTTTTAATTTCCTTTTGTACTTAAGATGAAAGCTATATGGACTCCATTTTCTCCAATTATGTTAAAGTTCTAGTGACACTTTCTTGACCCACGTGACTCTTATGATTATATGATAGCCTTTGACTTGGCTCTTTCTTAGTAAAATTTCCTTGAAAAACTTTCTAATCTAGTCATATGGTCATCATTTATAAAAGGTGTTTATTGGCTTTGAGTAATAGTCATATAAAGTACATTGACAAAATCTACAGAGAATTGATAAAAATTAAAAAAATAAAATTTTTCTCTATAGTCAACATTCTTCTACAGTCGATTAGATGACAACTTAAAATAATCTTTTAAGCATCTTTTGTAACATCTAATAAGATAAAGTGCATAAGGAAACATTATCCTATGGTGTTTTGCATTACTTTAATATTGAGATAAACCGCTTAGTAATGTATCAAATTAAAAGGAAAAAACTGTTTCTCCAACAAAATGAGTAAGAAAATGATTGCCTTTTATTCCACAACAGTTTTCTGTGTACTTGACATATGTAGAAGAATCAGTAATTAGAGAATACAGGGGTAAATAAGAAGTGGCCCATATATGATTAGAAGGGTTTTCTTCTAAGAAGTAAACATTTTGCTTAGGTTTATATCATTTAAATAGAGATATTTAGAGATTTCTAATCTTCTAGCTCTTCAAATGCTTATTTAGTCGTAAGTATTTACAAATGAGAAAGTGGGCAGCCCTCACTTTGTCTTTCCTTCCCTTTGTTAGGCGCCATGTATTCAAAGCTCTTGCTATTTCGATAATTCTTTCCTACTTAACTCTGATGGTTATTTGGTATTTGATCCTAAATATATGTACTGTAGAGATTTATTTGCGAGGAATGAAAGTGTATTTTTATGTTTTTAATGGAAAAGTTTGGATTAATTGAGAAAACATGCATTTTAATGAGGCTGAGCGGTAGAGTTTTAAAAATCAGACTCTTAGGTTTTAATTACACTCCTTGCACTTATCCTGTGTACTGTAATAGAAGTTTCAAACATTAAAACCCACTTTGCAGTATCATCTAAATTACTCATCTCATTGTTCTTGCCATACTCTATCACTAAGCTAAGTAATATTTGTAATTATATTGGTATAAATCTAGGACTTCCCATCAGACTTAATTATAATTTCAGCACTTAGCTGAGATGGGTTAGTCACCTTTCATATAGAGGGCACTGGAATGCACTAATGCATTTAGCCTATCAATTAGCGTGTTTTACATTTGTTCGTTATTCTTATCCTCTAGTAAATCAGGAAGCATTTATTAACCCTCTACTAAATACGTGGAACTGTGTCTCAGACTCTAGGACACTGAGTCCCTCCTGTTCTCAAAGGTGCTCTCTTGAGGTGACATAAGACTTAATGAGTGAGAGAATAGTGAGCCTTGGAAGGATAGAGGGGAGGAAGGTAACCTTTATTGCCCAGGTAATTGATAGGCACTTTACATGTGTTCTCTTTTAATCCTTTCAACATCTTTTGTTTAGTGGAAGGTCATACTATTCCTATTAAATGCAGACCATTTGTATGACTTTTCTTTGGCTTTGCCAACAGATGTGTTTTTCCATCATTGCTGCCTGAAAAACTGGGGGAGGACAAACGAGAAAAAGCAAATGGTGGTTGATGGGTCACTTTTCGATTTCATAGTTGGGATTCACACATAACTAACATTTCTATGTAAAATTCTTAGTTTTTAAAAGTAATGTCATTATTCTCTTTCATAATGAAAGTGTAGGAGGAACTTTAGATGTTATTTTATATATTGCACATATGAAAGGGATCAATGTTTAATGCTGCTGGCTTTGAGAAAGGATTCCTTGCACAAAGATAAACTTTGATAGTCAGATCTTTAGATATAAGACTTATCTTGGACTTTAAAAGTTCTTATCTGTAAACTTTCTTTTGAAGTTCAAAATTTTAAAATATGTAGTAATTGAAGGTCTTTAGTATTACACTCTTGGTATCTTTTAGCATTTTGTGGTTCTTGAAGTGATGTGTCTAAGACACGCTGTTCTTTATCTTTGTTTTTCTAAAAGCACGTTTTGTGTTTAGAGAGTTAAACAGCATGATATTTTCTTGTATTCAGAAGGATGGTCTAGTAGTCATTTGACATTTACCATTGCTTTTGAATACAAATAAAATCCAAGTGGTTTATGAAAAGAGGACACTGACTATTTCTATCAGTGACTTAAACATCTGGTTCTTATATCTTCTCTACTGTCTCTGACTCTAAGTTTATTGAAATGTTTATTTGTCTTTGATATAAATCTTTTGTTATTTCACATCCAATTTGGTCTTCATCGTTTTTGTATGTTTGGCACAGAGTTAGCCTGCTTTGGATGTAACAAGCTGATAATGTGAAAAACTGAATGGTTCTGAACATCTTTAGTGATAGACGTGTAATGGCTCTTTTGTTCTTTTTTGCCAAGAAGAATTAAATGAAATCTAATAGATCTTTACAAAAGCTATTTAAAAATTTTTAATTGGCGATCAAAGAAGTAATTAATCTCCCCATTTTCAGTTTTTAACATTAGTCCTGAGAAAAGTTGAATCACATGATCTATATACCCATTATCAAATATATGATCCATTCATTAACTGTTGACCATGCTTGCTAATGAATCAGGATAACAATTTAAGAGAAATGAAAATTTCTCTAGCATCCATCAGCTAATGTTACAAAACATAACAAATACCAGGCTGGTTGTTAAAATAGGTTATGTTGCCAACTAGTCGAACTTGCCTAGCTAGTGATTTATTCTTTGAATTTGCAGTAAAAAAAAAAAAAAAATTGAATGTATTAAACTTGTTGAACATCAATAACTAAGGACACTTTCTTTAAAGAGTTAATTTTGTTGTGTGAATTTTATATGTATGTCAAGAGAGCTATTACATCAGTGGACATTCTAAAATTCGGAAAATTATAAATCTTAAACTATTGTGACCAGTTTCTTTCAAATATAAAATAGCATTTATAATATGTTGCCATTTCACTTTATATGTACTGGTGTTTGGAATAATAACTATGGGTATTTTCTCTTAAAATAAAGCTTTTTGATAAGACCAGTTGAAGTTGCAAACGTGTGGGCTATGGCGGAGTCCTGTCCACGAAGCTATTTTGTTTGGCCTATGGAATATTTTAGAAGTTGAAATAGTTGCGAACACTTTAAAAATTGGAATAGTTTGCATAAAATTCCGAAGTTGGGCTCCCTCTTGGAGAAGTTGCACATCTAGCAACGCTGGACTCACATTCTTTCCAGGATGAGGAATAGGCTGTTCTCTCTGGCCATTCTCCAGTCCTTCACCATTGCTACCGGGCATGATACATTCTTTTGTATTATCTGTCTATTCCCAGTCTACAGACTGAATTCTCCTTTACCAAAATCAAGATTGTAGAGTTTTGTTTTGTTTTTTTTTTTAGATATTTCTTATTTCAAACCGAAGAGTTCTCTTTAAATGGAGTCTGATAAAATATATTAACAGGTAATAGTTAATTGGTCTACCTACATTAGTTCTTCATTATTTTAGACATCGGAACTTTGGCCAATGGGTTCAAGTTACAACAAGAAACAGAATTCAGCTTAAAATGAGTTAAAAACTTTATTTTCATCCACTGCCATCCAAAATGGACACCTCCACTTAGTGTTCAAACAAGAGTGTTATCCAAAAGTCTCCTGAATTACAAAGAGAGCTGCTGGTTTATAAACTTCCCTCCAACTTCAAGGCTGTGATTTAAAATTATTTATTTATTTATTTAAAGTTATTTATTTATTTATTTGACAGAGAGAAAGACACGGCGAGAGAGGGAACACAAGCAGGGGGAGTGGGGGAGGGAGAAGCAGGCTTCCCACTGAGCAGGGAGATAGATGTGGGGCTCGATCCCAGGACCCTGGGATCATGACCTGAGCAGAAGGCAGACACTTAACAAGCCACCCAGGTGCCCCTAAAATTATTTATTTTAAAATGAATTGATTTCCAGTGTGCAGTATTTGACTCATGATTTCTTTGTTGATAGCTTTAAGAAAAATCTTAACACTGTTCTTTCTCTTTTCTTCTTCTGTGTATAACCCTTTCTAGTCTTTTAGGTGTACTTGGGTTGAAGTAGTAGAATGACAGATTACTCCACCACCCCTTTCAGGGAGACTGACAGTGCCCTGGCTCATGGAAAACTCAATGAGGCTTTCTATAAAGATTTTTCTAACTCCCTTGATCTTCTCTGGATGTTTATTCTGTTTCTTCTTTCAAATTTCCGTTGATTCAATAAAAAACGGTGACATTTAGAAATAAAGTTCAGAGAGGATTTGAGCAGGTGTTGGTGATATAAACTATTTGCCGAGTGCCCATTGTGTTTTATTTCCAAGAATTGTTTTGTGAACATATGCTATATATTGTATTTATAAGTGTTCGAGGACTGGGCTGATAATCTACCGTCTTCCTGTGAATGTCATGTCACAGTGGACTTAGAATTTTATTTCATTTCAATCCCCTAATATTACTTAATTCTCCTAGAGACTGAGGTTTAAAGATTGCCCAAGGGGGACAAACCTATCCATTAAATCCAGCAGGCATAGTTGAATTTGAGTTTGAGAATATTTTGTTTTCTATTAAAGTTAAGTGGTCTGGAGGAGAGGAATACTTTTCACCTTGGAGTATTGAGTGTGGAGTTTGAACAATTTTCTCTAGTAAAAATCTGAAAACTTGGACATCAGGAGGCGGCAAAAATAACACTGGCTTTGGAAGCAGCTCCATGGTGGTGTTTATAGCAGCACTGTCCTGCCTGTGTAGAATGGGGAGAAGTCTGTCTGCATGCTTTTGGTACCTAATAATGTGGCTGGGCTGGTCAGCGGGAGCTTTTGTAAAACTGAGTTCTGGCTTATTCTCGTAATCTACTGCATAATTTTATACTTTCTATGATATTTATTCATATCTTTGCAAAAAGAGTAAGAAAGATTTTATTGAGTTCTGAGGGAGTTGTAGAGACACGGTGGAGTCTTTCTGTGCTAGTGACACTTGTTTGAGCTTGGCATATTTTTTGACACTCTTTTTTTATTTACAATTATTTGTAAGACCATCCCTGGAAGAATAGTATGGTATTAGGGTAACTACTATTCAGGTTCTCAAACCATCTGTAAAAATATGTCTTCTGTGTCTTTCTACAGAAGGACCCTCTCTTTTAAACTGTGATTGGTTCTAGGGGCATCTGGCTGGCTCAGTCATTAGACCATGCGACTCTCAATCTTGGGGTTGTACGTTCAAGCACCCTGTTGGGCATAGAGCCCACTAAACAAACCAACCAACCAACCAATCCCTAATTGGTTCTTGTAATACTAGAGAGGTCAGAGAGTATAATATTTTCTCTCTTTTGTTTTTTGGACTAAGGATCATAACAATAGCTAATAATAGCTATATCATTTATTATAATTTGGGCCAGACATTGTGCTAAGTGTTTACACACATTATTTCATTTAGTCTTTACAACAACCTTGAGGAAAAAATTAACCCCATTTTCAAATGAAAGAATTAAGGTCCAGGTAGCTTACAAGTAGTTACTGGTGGAATCAAGACTGGAACCTATTTTAATATGTCTTCAAAGTCTGAGCTCTAACCACGAAGGGCTCATCTTCTCTCAGTACCTTATTCTGCCTCAGACCTGGAATGACCCTAATATCTGGATTTGCTTATGTCATTTCTGGTCCTTTCTTGTTATTTTGAAATTCTGTCAGGTTTAGTATCTGTGCTGTGCTGTTCTCTTCTGTGCTCCAAAGTGTCCTGGTTTGGGTGATAAATTACATGGTCATCCTACCTCAGGCATCAGACTATGCTTGATCATCCTAAACATCATTAGAATGTTACCTTCTCTTTTTCCAATGGGATATCTGATAGGTGACAAGTTTTGGATATCTTACATAGAATTGTAGATTTTCAAAATAGCTAATTTTGTAATGAAAAGCAGTTTTTCCCCAACAACCCCATTTGTAAATACTCTTCATTTCTTACTAAGTTCCTTGAGGAAAAGTAGAAAGCCTTGCCCATTTTTGTGTCTTGTACCATGCCTGGTTCATAGTTGGTATCAAAAAGAATTTCACAAATGATCTTTGAATAGGCATTCATTTAAGCGTATGATGACACACATTTATTTTTTAATTATTATTTTATTTTATTTTATTTTTTAAAAGATTTTATTTATTTGACAGAGAGAGACACAGCGAAAGAGGGAACACAAGCAGAGGGAGTGGGAGAGGGAGAAGCAGGCTTCCCGCGGAGCAGGGAGCCCGATGGAGGGCTCGATCCCAGGACCCTGGGATCATGACCTGAGCCGAAGGCAGACACTTAACGACTGAGCCACCCAGGCACCCCTTAATTATTATTTTAAATTTAAATTCAAGTTAGTTAATATATAGTGTATTATTAGTTTCCGGGGTAGAATTTAGTGTTTCATCAGTTGCATATAACACCCAGTGCTCATTACAAGTACCCTCCTTAATGCCCATCACCCAATTACCTCATCCCCCCACCCACCTCCCCTCCAACAACCCCCAGTTTGTTCCCTCTAGTTAAGACTCTTTTATGGTTTGCCTCTCTCTGTTTTCATCTTATTTTATTTTTCCTTCCCTTCCCCTATGTTCATCATTTTTGTTTCTTACATTCCACATATGAGTGAAATTATATGATATTTGTCTTTCTGACGCAGATTTATTTTTGCACATATTTTATTATCTATAAATGCTCCATGTCAGTTGTAGCAAATACTTAATCATTGCAGAGTAAAGGAGAATACCGGGTATATATACTTTGAGCAAGTTGTCACTGAGCTAAAAAGAAGTTGACTATACTGAAGGTTTCAGTACCTTTGGTAAGATATGATTGCTATAACTAATTTGTACCGTTTCCCCTAGTATATGTGATTTTTCAAGTAGCTGATGATATAAAATGATTTTTGCATCTATCCTCAGATGAAATTTTTAGTGCATTCAAATTCAAGGAACTTTTTCATTGTTTGGTACACAGTAATACTGAATATTGGTTCTTTCAGTACTTCTAGTAATTAAGTGTTGTTTTTAAGGAACTATTAATTGATATATATTCTGGAGTATTTAATCTAATAAAATCCCTTGAAAGGAAAAATCTATATGAGATGTATATGTCTCAGCTTGCTTTGATTTTTAACTCCAATTCTGGAGAAAGGTCGGAAGCTGGATTTGATGTGGATTAATTTGTCTTTTTGGTTCTCCATGTTCACATTATTTTGTCTTAAAGAGTAATGTGAATTTTTATGGTAGTTCCGACATATAATGGTAATTTTAAATTTCTGCTTTGTCCTTGGTTCCTATTGAGCAGTAATACGTAAATAAACATTTCTACAAATAATAATTAACAGAGCTCCTATAGAATTATATTGTTAACTTTTCTGGATGTGCTACTCTAAATGCTGCTATTGCTTTGTGTTTTTGTGTTTTTCAGGCAATATAAATGTGAGTAAACATATATTAATCATTTCATTTGGGAGATTAAAAAACATGTGTCTTACGTGGTATGAAATCAGAATTCATGATCAGATTATGGGAAGAATGGGACATGTTTTATGTGATGATGAATGCAGTGCTGTATCCTCATGGATTTGGAGGCTTCCTAACCTCAAACCTGTTTTAAAATTGCCAACAGTGAAGAAAAATCTTCATTTATTGATGAAAATGATAATAGCTTATTGATTGCTTGGACGAATTTAGGACCATCCCTCGCTTCTCCAGTTCCCCCGGGAGTTGTCTTATTCTTAATCCACAACCAGAAATGGTAATTAAAATAACTCGCTGTTGTCAAAATTTTTGAACGTATGATAAATGAAGCCCAGTAAATAGTGAAAATATGAGAAAGGTGATTAAATCTGACAATTTGCCTGTAACAAGTTTGAGATGATAAATATGTCTTGTGATTAGTTATTAATTTAGTGCAAGGGATTTGCTTCAGCCTAAAATATTTTATGAACTGTGGCATAAAGAAATATTTTAGAAGATAGGTACACACATGTTTAACCAGAGGATAAATTGCTGGAATTTGATTGGTAATAATTAAAAATGGCAGAGCTGACACATATGTGCCTGGGCTATTTTCTGTGTGACAGTCCTTTGAGAAATTAAGAAAGAAGACATGAAGATGTGAAGACAAGAAGAATGACAGAGTACTTTCTGCTTGAGCCCTTTGCCTCATGAAAATGGAAGGGCTTTACGTCTATTATTCCCCAGCTGATAAAATATTTCACTGAAGGTAGTATAAGATAACTCCTCACTTACTGAAGTCAGAAGAGCAAACTTGTTTCATTAACAGTTATAGTTGCACTACTGACAGTTTCCCTTAAAATGAATGGGAGTTTCTTTAAAGAAAAGATGAAATAATAATGGTGGTTGTAACGAGGTCTGCGTCATGTTACTGTCTGGCTGAATCTGCGGCAGTCACTCTGCAGGTGGCATCTGTCATTTTGTGGCTGCATAATGTTTTGTGTAGGAGTTTCTCTCCTGTAAGGAGGGCCTGTGTCTTCGTCCTGGGCCCCTGCCCCCATCTCAGCCCCTGGCACCTCGCATAGGGCCCAGCTCAGAGAAGTAATTTAATACCTGCGTGGTGAGAGAATTATAAATGCTGCTTTTGTAGGATGTATAAATCTGCTTTTTAAATTTGGCTTAAACTCTGGCTGAAATCCAGGCAATTGGTTCAAGTGCCATCTTTCTTCCAGATTTATTTATTTCTGAATAAAGTTGATACGTAATAAGGTGAGGATTTAATGTCATTGTCTGGCTTCAGATAGAGCTTGCTTTATGTATTGCATGCTAGTTATCTGAAAGCCATAGCCTCCCTTTTTGAACAATAAATAGGATTTTAATTTTGAATCACTGGGTTTGCCCTTTTAATAGGGTTTTTGGAATACTTCTAAATGAAGAACCAGCAACTTCACTTGCCTTTCATATGTAATGATACTTTGTGTTAATTGAAAAGAGGCAGAGGAGACTGTTACAGCTTTTTTCTGCTTCTTGGTGAGAAAAGTATGGCTGAGAAAAGAATTGCAAGTTTTTCCTTAACTCTTCTTGTAGCACTTTTAAGTGCTGCTCTTTAAAGTATGTTTAATATTTGGTTAATTGCTACTGTGAACCTAAACATACTGATTAAGGCCAGGTTCACATTACAACAATTATCTGGTTAATTGCTCTGGTGCAAAAATAGGCTAAAAAATCATCAGAACATCAAGTTGTGAAAGCACTGGCAGGAGTTTCAAAACCACCAAGCATACCTACTGCAAATCACATCAGCAAAGCAATTAATTTAGGCTAATTGCTTTTCTGTTTGTTCAAGATGCACTTTGGAACTGTCTTTTGAAATTGTGGCAATTAAGATTAGTAAGCAGTATAATTAAAGAATGTTAGAATAGTCACTATTTTTCAAAAGTGATAACTATTCCATACGAACCTGTAGAGTATATCTATCACTCGTGTAGGGCTTTGAAATAATTAAAGCGAAATAAGAGTGTTTTAGATATTTACAGGATTTCCTGTAAAAATAAATTGTGAAGTAGATTATCTGTACAGGAGCTATAGCCTGGGGTTATCTTTAATCTGAAAGTATCAATTAGAATGATCTAATTTCAATATGCACGCTAAATTGCCTTGTTGATGCCAGAGGAGAAATAACCTCGCCCCCAAAGATGGCACTGGCTAGCGATATCTTCTCTAGCTGAATGTGTATTTGGCTTCTTATGTGGCTTCTCATAAAATAATCAGGACTTTTAAATGTCTTAAAAACCGGATTAGGCACACTTCATGTTATTGAAGTTTTCCGTTATTGAGTATTATAATTTTGGCAGCATCAGTTTGTCTAAAATTGAAAACTCCTTGAGTTTCCAACTGTTTCTCTATGAAGCAATGTTATAACAGATTCTCAGCTGAAAAAAAAATGGCAAGTTTAGGAATCGGTTCTTCATTGGAAAATGTAGAAATGTCAGTGGGGGAATTAGCCATTCCTCAAACTGCTTCTCGGCTCGCCATATTGTCAAACAGCAAGAAGCTCTTTCTTTCACCTCTCTCCTTCCATAAGGAGCAATTCTTATCGTGCGGTGTGTTTAGTGGCATATCCTGCCCCGTGAAATTCTCCAAAACAAACAGATTTTATTGTATTAAGGACTGTGACTCTCAAGATAAATCTTTTGGAGACACACATCTTAAAGGAATTGTAGCAATTATCATTTTGTGACTTCCTGTGGCTGTGATAAGAAAGTGAGAAAGATATTTGTTAAAATGATATTTGACACAATAAAGTAAAGATACATTTCAGGTTTTGTTTTGGCATTCTACTTTTTGTTTCTTACAAGATATAAAAATTATTTTCTTTAATTTATTTCTTCTTAGTCTCTCCTTAATTCTGTATGAATAGATCTCTGGGCCTGGCTAATTAACAGCATCACAAAACTAAATTTTCCTTTGTGATTGTTTTCATGGAGAAGAACAAAAGTATATATACTTTTTACAATGATATATTTTTCTTTATTTTCTTTTACATACTACATAGTTTCTAGAAGTACTTCATACTCGATCCTGATTTCTATTTGTTGTGGAATCTTCAATTAGAAAACTGCTTGTTGAAGGTAAAACTATTAAATCAGATGAAAGTAAATTTATTGAATTAAGCCAATAGAAAAGGTTAGCCCAGAAAAGCAACCAAAGAAACCTACATGATGGTATCAGTCACTGGGACTGGGTTCTTCGTCTTTTGAAATCTGTCACTGAAGCAACAGAACAGATGTTACTCTAGTTTGGAGTAAACTCAAACTAGCACTTCTTTTTGGCCTTCAGAACTTGAATTCTGCAATTATTTAATGTTGAAAGATAGCATAGGTGCTATAAAAATTTGTCACCCTTTTGCAGACTTTAGAACATTGCAAATTACAGCCACAAGTTTTCCCCATCCCTGTATGCATGCCTTTGTGTGCTGTGACATTGCCTATCCTCCCAACAACAGGTGGCACCAATTTCCCTATCCTCCTGCATCTAGGCTGGCTTTGTGACTCTCTCTGACCAGTAGTACGTAGTGGAAGTTATGTTGTGGGCCTCCTAAGCTTTGGCTTCAGGATCCCTTGCAACTTCTGTTCTTGCCTTTCCAGAATGCTGCCACCACCCAAAGAAGCCCAGACCAGTCTCTCTGAAGGTGAGAGACCACATGGGAGATAGAGGGTTGGTCAACAGCCAGGATCAACTGTCATATGTGTGAGTGAAGTCATCTTAGACTACCTAACTTTAGTCAAGCCTTTGGACTCCTGCAATCCTGTGAATGAAACCAGCAGAACTACTCAGCTAAGTCTAGTCCAAACTGCTGGCCTGTGGATTAGTGAGCAAATAGAGCGTTTTTTGTTTGTTTTTTTTTTCTAAAGCTACTAAGTTTTGATTGGTTTGTTATATGGCAATCAATTACAGAGACTTTGTAGCTACTCTTTGTTGAGAATTTTATATTGTTAGGCAAGGTGCCAAGAGTGTTCTATTTATTATCTTATTTAATTATCACATTAACTCTATGACATAGGTATTTGACATAACCTGTTTTATAGATGAACTAAAATGATACTCACAGAGGTAAAGTATCTTGCTGACGATCACAGCTAATAAGTGCAGAGTCAGGACTGAATGTAGATCTGTTTGACCTCAATCCCATCTATCAAACTGCCTCCAACAGCTTATTCTGAGTTTAAAAATATAGTCGGTTGCCATAAGCAGTTAAATCTACCAACGGAGTCTGTTGAATATAAGTGCTAGCCAAATAGCATTATAATAAAATAAATATCATTGAATAAAATAAATATTATAATAAAATAACCTCCATTTGCAGTTTCTAGTGTTACTATTTAATCTTGAGTATTTGTCTAAAAAATGCATGGGAAAAAAGACAGCTCTTCTGGTCTCATAAGAGCTTTGAGTCTGAAGGGAGTAGTTGAATACAGATTTAAAAATACATGAATATAAGGCCTCAATTCTATGTACACAGTTGAGCCTTGAACAGTGCGGGGTTAGGAGCGCTAACCCCCTGCACATTTGAAAATTGGTGTGTAACTTTTGACTTCTCCAAATCTAACCACTGCTAGCCTGCCATTGATTGGAAGCCTTAAAGGTAATATGAATGGGCAGTTAACGCAAATTTTGTATGTTGTGTGTATTATGTGCTGTCTTCTTACCATAAAGTAAGCTAGAGAAAAGAAAATGTTATTTAAAAAATCATAAGGAAGAGAAAATACATTTATAGTACTGTATTGTATTTATAAAAAAAAATCTGTGTATTAATGGACCTGTGCGGTTCAAATCTGTGTTGTTCAACTGCTGTATTAAAACAGTTTTAGGGGTTTTATAGTTTCAATAATATATTCTTTTTTACTCAACTGTCATATTAGGGAGAAATGGAAAGGAAGAGACCCTTCCTTGGAAGTGTTGTGGCTGAGGCTTAATCACCATTATATTTTTACCTTCAGCACTTATGTCTTCTAATAATCAGTCTTGTAAGGACTTAGCTTCTATGTCATATGTAAGTAGTGGTACTTAATACCTACCACAAAAAATTCCACAAAAAGAAGCGGAGGTCTTTTCATTTTTGAAATGCTTTTATTTTTAATTTTAGATATCACTTTAATAACTATACATCAATAAACTGGTTAAGAGTAGTAGTTGATTCTGACATATCTATCATTGCTCATCTTATCATTTACCATAGCGGCACACTAATTGGACCTGCCTCAGGGTTTTATTGTCTGTTAAATAAAGCCGGGGAGCATTTCCTCCATGATTTATTATAATATTTTGAGAATTAGTTTCATTTGGGAAATACAATCTCCATTTCTTTTCCTTTTAACTTGAATTTAAGCTGAATTCTTATTTTTGGTTTTGATTAATCTCTTTTCCATCAAATCACTAGTGTATTTTAGTATTTTGATGTTTTATTGTATTACACATATACAGACAAATATTTTGCTTTGTGTGAATATATATCTAGAAAATCTCACTTGATGTTTGGGGAGAGGAGAGAGAAGTTGCATTTTTGTCTTTTAGTTTTAATTTACACTCAGGTGGCTTATAAGTTTCTTAGAATGTTACAGTGATAGCAATATAGGTATTAAAACTATATCTGGGGGGCGCCTGGGTGGCTCAGTTGGTTAAGCAACTGCCTTCGGCTCAGGTCATGATCCTGGAGTCCCGGGATCGAGTCCCGCATCGGGCTCCCTGCTCATCGGGGAGTCTGCTTCTCCCTCTGACCCTCCCCCTTCTCATGCTCTCTCTCTCTTATCTCATTCTCTCTCTCAAATAAATAAATAAAATATTTAAAAAAAAAAAAACTATATCTGGGAATTGTGACTTTTCCACAGTCCTAGACTCCTAACCAGAAGCTCAGTAAATGTATATTGATTGATTACATGGCAATCAAACCGTAAACCTGTGTTCAAGGTAACAGAAAAAAAAAAGGAATTGCTTAAGTTGGTCAAGAAATAGAGCAAGTCAAAATAAGTCATTCAGAATAATCAAGTTCATTTAATGGGTAGAGACATAACCTTTAAAGACGCTTTATAAATGTAATTGAAGAGTTAAAGAGGCACTAACTGAATTCTCTAATAGAGAGTGGTAGTTTGTGTGCGAGGTACATGGATACAATTTTAGTCTAACTGACAGCATGTTAACCTTCCTGGATTAAGAAAACTGAATGAAGAAGGGGGAGGGGAGGAAAAACCCTGGAGAAACATGGTATCCTTGTGGCAGCAATTTATTCGGAAAGGGGATGACAAAATGTGTCAAGACAATGTCCTGGCTTCATTAAATTGAGTAATGAATTTGAAAAAAAAAAAAAAAGACTAGAGTTGTGTTCTGTAACATTTCTTTCTGCAGATTTATAGACTTTTGTGGGATAACTGTCTTTGAAAATATATATATTACTAACCATAGAGTTAATATTTTGGTTATTGTAGTCTTACTGAAATTAGATATGTTTAGTAATTTATATATTTAAAGAGATGTCCATCTTCTTTTTGGTTCCAAGAATCTTCTTTCACTAGTTTATTCCCAGTACGGAGACATCATTATGTTATAGAGGAGCTCTTTTGGGGGTGATGGCTCTTAGCAGCCATCCATCTCCAAGTAGAATATAACAGTGAAGCTTGTTAGAAGAGGAGAAGCATAAAGTATCACCAAGCAGGCCCTGACAGACATTTAGACATCCACACAGACGTTGCTGCCACTTGATGGTCCTCTCCCATTTTGAAAATGTAGCTATTTAGAAAAGGGACAAGGTTCCAGTAACTTTACTGTGTTACACTCCTGTTGCTTACTCTATGCACATTTATTTTACTTGTGATTTTTTCCCCCATTGACAGTATTTTTCTAATGTTCACTTTGAATGGTTGCATT
Organism: Neomonachus schauinslandi; assembly: GCF_002201575.2. Lineage (NCBI taxonomy): Eukaryota > Metazoa > Chordata > Mammalia > Carnivora > Phocidae > Neomonachus > Neomonachus schauinslandi. Next base: position 81,532,231 of record NC_058409.1, on the reverse strand, counting down.
TATCTTTACTAACTTGTCACTGTTAGTTGTACACTATATTTCAATCCACTAGGTAAGTTCTGTATGTGCATATTGCATTTGATAAAGTTTTTAGAATTTGTGGTGAACCACATTGATGAGCTTGGGGGGGTATGTATGGGAGAGAACATAGTAGCAAGAGATCCCAACATGCACTTCTCTCAGCTTTATTAACACTCCTATTAGAATTGGTTTTGCTTCATTGTTAGGAGGATGGGTGTCCTGTAAGCATTTAGTTAGAACAAACTGCCTAAGATTAAATCTGGACTGTGGTTAATCTTGAAAACAGTTTATCCTCAGGCAGATAATCAAAAGTGTGTAAACATGTTATTTTGAAGGTTCTATTAACGCTTTAGTTAAAAGTGCCAATCATATACAGATGAAAATTCCAGAATATACAAAAAATATATCCTAATCATCAGTAATGAACTACAGTAACTGATTTCAGTAATCACATTTGAAGCTAGGTCCATTTTATTTTTTTAATTTAATTAATTTTTAAAGCTAGGTCCATTTAGAATAAAATCCCATGTCTTAGTAAAAATAATTTTCTCAGTGAAATCACATACGTATGTATAATATATATGATGTATATATATGATGTATTTATATAAATTTCAGAAAGGTAGACATGATCCAACTGGATTGTTTGACTTTAAGTATTTGTACAAGTGAAACTTAACTTCCAAAGACTTCTGAATGGGGAAATCAACAACTTTTGACTTTATATTTTAAGGGCAACAAGGAGGAAATTTTTGTTCAATTTCTATTTAATTTGCTGTGACTCTTTATGACATTCACAAATTATGCCATTCATTTTGACATGCAAATGAGAAAATGAGCGACTTTGGGATTCAGATCTGAAGAGCTCTCACAGGTGCTTAGACATGTTGCCTCCATCTCCCTATTCCTCTTTCCCCCAGAAACAATAGGGTGATCTCTAAATGAGACCTAGTTTTTCCACAGGCCTCCATAAAAGGAGTCTTTCTTCTCCTTTCTGATCCATTAGCGAGCATTGGATTCTCAGGTAATTTTTTTCCCCTTTGATTTGTGTCTTCTTCTTTTATTTAAAGCTGTGGTCTATTTTACTTTTTTGTTGCTGTAGTCACTGATGACATTTTCTCAGGTGATTTTTTTCCCCTTTAACTCGGATCTTCTTCCATTCCTTAAATCTGTAGAATATTTTCTTTTATTGTTATCAGTGTCACCGATGACATTTTCATCTGATTCTTGACATATTCATTTTATAATACATGGCATTGTAAGGAGTTTTTTGGTCAGTGACATTTTGGCAAACACTTGCCAGTGGCCACCAGAGAAGGTCAGTTAGAAATAAATTACTCTGAAAGACTTCTCTGAAATACTAATGAATAGGGTTTGCAGTGGGAGTTAGGAGTCTGGGGTCCTTTGTGTTGTTTATTTTGCTGTTATTCCAAACTTTCATCATTGAGTCATTCACCGTGTTACCTTGGTAAACTTATTTAAGTTCTCTTTTCTATAAGATTGGGGTAATGAGAACCTACCTTAGTGGAATGTTTGGAGGCTTAATCATGTTTCAGAAGCACCTTGAGTATGAATCATTCGTTCATTATTAGAATGGTGGCTTGGGGGGGTACCGTTTATCACTGATGCTTTATCACCATTGTATCCTCATGGTTTCCTGCAAATTGACAGCAGACGTCTTAAATCAAACTTTGTAAAGTCACGAGCAGATTCTTGAAGGTTATTTAATTGCTTATTGTGTAGTGACACTGAAGTGTTCACAATTTTACAATTATCTGAAGAAAATAAGACAACTAGAGTATACTAATTATTATATATTTTCATAAGTGTCTGTTTTCAGCTTAAATGCACAAAGTACATTCAGATTTAGAAATAGAGATTTAAACAAGAACAACAATGTTCCCTACTTATATTGCTATAAAATAAGATTCCTTAATATAGAGCTACATTACCTTTGTGAAATGTTTTTCACTTGCAGTTTTTATCCAAACGTATTTTAATGAGTTACACTCTTCAAAAATACTTTCACATTATCCACACACCTACACATATATGCACGATAGGGGTAATGAGAGATTAAATAAAATTCAAAATATTCTAGGAAGCAGGGCTTTTAATTTCTAATTTCTAGTTCAGTTGAGAGAATATAATGATTAAAATTTAAGAAAAATTGACTATTTACTTTGAATGTTTATGTGTAATTCTGAGTTTGATATATTCCAAGAGTCACAGGATTTGATTTGGAAGTAGTTTCAGCCTTCTGTGTCAAATCTCCTTGTTCTTCGTCTTTTGCCTATATTCGCTCTCTTTGTTTTTCCATCTTCTTACCACTCTTTCCTTCATTTATCATCTGGGTCCATTAAGTTAACATATAAAATCACTGACTACATGACACTCAAAATGCTTCTTATAACTACAAGATCAGCAGTTTCTTAGAGTATTTTAAAAATCAGGTTATTTATTCTTGATTTAAAAAAAAACTGTAATGCATTCTTTTAACTTTAGAGCTTGGGCAGGTCTATAAGAGGTTTTAAAATACAGAGAGGTCTCTCTGGAGTGCGTGTTTTGCGGGAGTGGAGCGGGGAGGACATAGTGGACTGCCAAAGGGCAAACCGCTGGAGGGAAGACATTGCACATGCTGATTTCCTTTTGCTCTGTCTTGCTCGGTTTTTCCAGCCCTGTGGCTTGCAGGTTTATTAAAATGCTAATGATGTTTATTCTCTTTTTATTGGCAGCTCTCCAGATTTGATTATTGATATATTTGAATAACAGTGGAATGCAACATCAAAGTCTCACTTGACTATTCCTTAGGTTTTTGTCAGTAGACATATAAATACCACAGTGTCAGATGGATCATATGTACTTTCTTTTTTTAAATCTGTATAGAAGTGAAATGTTATAAATGAACTGTCAACTGTTTGGAAATGAACTTTTATTGGGATGATGAGGTCTCTTCCTTAGGAGAGTGTACTGTCCCCACTCTCTGAGGAACAGTCATATTTCCAATAACAAGTTGCCCGACTGTGTTTGTGAGTTTCCACTGTTGTTCTCATTTTCTGGACTTTGATATTTCACGTCCTGTACAAACAGACTAAAGTGTAGACTAATAATTAATCCAGTGTGACTAGCAAGGGATAGAGGAGTTGACCTGTTCCTTCCTACCTGTTCTTTCTGAAAATTTTAACCAGAAACCCTTAGAAATGAAAAGAACTTCTCAGAACACCCCCATATAACTCCTTCATTTTGCAGTCTTGAAACAGGTTCAGAGATCATCTGTAACTTGTCCGGGTTTACTCAGCTTGCTCGCAGGGAAGGTAGAGCTGACTGCTCCTTCCTCCTGCCTCAGAGTTTGCTTCGGCTCCTTGCTCACCTTTCTTACTAGCTCGCCACCTACTTGCCACCAACACTTGTTTTCGTTCATGTCCTAGAATGGACGGAGTGTCTCTGGATGGTAGGCTCTTATATTTCTTTTATGCCCCTTTGAATGACAAAATAACACACACACAAGTAGATTTTTGTAAATATTTTTAGAACAATGAGACTACCTAAATTCCTGCTATCCAGACATTTCTACTGTTTACCTTTTGATGAACATGTTTTCAGATAGGCACATATGTGTGTGTACTCCCCCTACCTCCTTTTGGAATTTCATTATGCATACTGTTTTGTAGACTAAAAGTCAGCAATATATTATGGATTTATTTTTGTTTTAATAACTATAGATCTATGTTACCATTTCTTATGGATCCACATTAGTGTGTTAGCACACTGTATTTAACCAGTCTCTTACTGGTAGACATCGAATTATTTCCGATTTTTATTCCTATAAATAACTGTACAATGACCATTCTTATGCTTGTTTCTTTGTATACTTTTATTTTTGTCTCCTTAGGGTCGAATACTTGAAATGGAATTTCTGCATTGAAATGTATACATATCTAAATTTCTTATACATCTTGCTTAATTCCCTGCAGAAGATTATATCAATACATAAGTCTAGATTGCTGCAGAAGAGTGCCCATTTCTGCAGACCTATGCCACTTCTGGATGTTATTGCAACTATTCTGGAGAATTTAAAAATGGCTTTAAGGTTTAATAGCTGAAAAAAACATGTAATAAATTATTTAGGCACGAGTGTATTTTCCACCAAGAGGCAGGATAGCTTAGTGGTGATAAGCCCAGGCTCTGGAGCCGGACTATCTGGATTGATACCTGGCTCTGCTACTTCCTACCTGCTTGTCACTGGGCAAGCTACTTAACTTCTTGTTCTTATTTTCTTTTCTGTAAAATTGGGATACCAGTAGTACTTAACTTATGAAGTTTTTGTATGATTTAAATGTGCTTATACATGTAAAGTACTCAGAACAGCTTCTGGCACATAGGTAATAACTCAATACATGCCAGCCACAATAATGAATATTATTATTATTTTTTAAGATTTTATTTATTTATTTGACAGCGAGAGACACAGCGAAAGAGGGAACACAAGCAGGGGGAGTAGAAGAGGATGAAGCAGGCTTCCTGCAGAGCAGGGAGCCCAATGCGGGACTTGATCCCAGGATCCTGGGACCATGACCTGAGCCGAAGGCAGACACTAAATGACTGAGCCACCCAAGTGCCTCAATAATGATTATTATTGCTATCATCCAGTGAGCATTTGATTTCTGTCTACAGTTTATAATACACAATGCTGGAATGTGGAGTTTGAAAAGAAACATGAGACGTCACAGTGATCAAAAACATTCACCATATACCAGAAGAAATAAGGCATAAAGTAGATGAAAAGTTGCATACTTAAGTTACATATAACAACACAAAACTACAGCATAAGAGCAGACTTGGGCTAAAACATTAGGAGTTACCAAATCTTTGATATCTTCATACAGGATCCTTTTATAGTACTTGGAAGGGCAATACCGAAGTTTACTCTCCTGTTTCGTGTTCTTACTTTCCAACAGCACCAAAACTTCTTGTAATGTAGGGTGACCATTTGTCTCAATTGGTGTAACACAGTCCTGATTTATGTCTGGCTTAATGTCATGGTTGGATGATCAGTTAGATGGTTACCCTGTTTCCAACTGGTATCTTCTTTCTGTTGATGTCATCGTGATGATGTGATGTCAAATTCTTGTGTGGCCTGGGAGCTATTTTGATTATTATCATTGCTCATTTGTTCTATTTTTGATGCATTTCATAGTTTAATTTAGGAGACAATCTTATTTCTAGGTGCTCAGGGGAAAGCTCATTCTTACCTATCATGTACTGCTTAAAATGTTAGGAAAGAAACTATGGAAAAATGTTATTGCCGGGTTTTAGATGATCCAGCATGTTATATCAGGGTACTAATTGAGATTTTATTTTTCTGAAACCAAAGGGAGAGATACTTCAGGGTGAATAATGGCAGTTAGGTGGAAAATTTTAAATTTATAAATAAAACAAATCCACTCTTTGTTAGAGTTCTAACATGTTATTTTGCACAGAAGTGTGCTTGTAATGCTAACTGCACTTGGAGCAATGTGTAGTTTTCCATATCTTAAGTACAGATTTTGAAAAATGTTTTAATGTCCTGCATTGTTGACATCTTAGCTCATTTCCCAATGTTTGATTGTCAGTTGAACCTTCTTATCTGCTATCCTTGTCATTGATGTCACAGTAGTACATTTAAAGGATTGAGAGTTTAGTTTTTGCATGATGAATAAATGGTAAGGAAGAGTATAAAGGAATAGAGGTTGACTGTATGATGGGCCCTGGCAAAAATGAAATATTTTAAGCTCTTTCATTATAACTGTCTCGTAATTAGATATTATCAAATGTTAGAGGGAAATGCTTGTCACATTTGGATTTATTATGTAGGAAATTCATGCTCTGAATCATAATGGGCCTAGATAACTTTTTTTCTGATGAGAACATTGTAATATTAGGGTTTGATTCAATACAATTTGTATTCCTTTTTTTCTTTTGGACCACTTATTATGTGCCAGGCATTGTGCTTAGTTAGTTATAGTTAAATAAGAAATGGTCTCTGCCGGGGGCCAGGAGAGGGACTAATAAGACCAGTGAATAGCCATAGGGTTTTAAAGACCTCCCTGAATATTATTACAGAATAATGGCAGAAACCACTAACACTTATATAGTATTGGCTCTGCTAGTCACTGTTCTAATTACATTCCATATACTGAACTCCCAAAAACGCTGTGAGGCACCTACTGTTACTATTGCCATTTTTCAAGGGAGCGAACCAGGGCACAAGAGATTAAGTAAGTTGTCCAGAGTCACATAGGTAGAATACAGTTTTCTATCCCAAGTGAAGTCTTTAGAGAAGCATTGTTCACATCTCTCCGTTTTGTGTCTGATAAACATTATGAGAAGTAGTTACTTGTGTGATCCAAGACTATGTGAGGGAAAATTACTGAGTCTGATTTCATTTATTCTTCATTCATTCATTTATCAGGTATTTAGTAAGCATCTACCAGGACTAGGCATTTGGGATAGGGCAGTGAGCAGAAGATTTGTGTTCCCTGCCTTCACGGAGTTTATAGTTTAGTAATACTTACCTCTGACACGGTCAAGGGATTTCTGGATAATTGTATAATACTTTTGTCACTTTTCATTTTCATTGTTTGTACTCACCCCTTTTAACTCCACTGAGCACACTCTGAACCTTATTTGCTATTCCTATAATTTGGAAAATGAATGGTCTCCAATTTGCATGTGTGGATAATTTTTAATTACTGTACATTGCACTTCTCTGTAACCTGGATTTTCACATATTGTACAGTGACTTCATTAAACTCCCTTTCATATACCAAATTTCACTGTTCTAGTTGACAAAAGATGGTCCCCGGCTCTCATTGAGATTTTCTAACTGATTTTCAGTGACAAATAGAAATATATTGTTTAACTAAAATTCCTATTACAACTGTATTTCTTTTTACATATGGGGAAAATGAGTAAGCTTTTACTGTCCTCACGAGAACATAATCCTCCGTCTTGAGTTGATTGATCATTGCCCGATGGTGTGGCTACCCTGTCAGCTGCCGCAGCTGGAACACAAGAGTCTAACCTCTGTGAAGGCCTTAAGATGCCACTTGCAACAAGAACTGACTCACTGGTTGAGCTTGCGTTGGTTTTTCTTTCAGCATGCCATGATTTTCTCCCCAGGGTCTCTCAGACAGGTGATCGCTTATGAACAGTCTTGGCTGTGAAGAAACAAATCTTGAGCCTTTCCTCCAGGGACGTAGTGTTTCCCGCTGAGGAGGCTTAAAGGGTTGAAGTATGGCTGACCTTCCCCAAAGGCCCAGAAACAGGGTGGAAAAAAGGGTGTTTGCTCTCAGGTAGGAGAAGCAGCTCCCTTCACAGCCTGAGTCATGAGTCCTCTGGGATAACTGGCAGCTGACTTTTCCCCAAGGCCGCAGTCAAGATTCTTACCTCCCTGTGGAATTATGTGAGCCCAAGGAAGGCATGTCTGCACGGATCATTATTATTTTTAGATCTCTGGGAGCAAACCTTCTCTCCACTCCTGCCCTTCTTCTGACTGCCTCAAATAATATCCTTAATTCAGGTTTTTGACTTTTTTTCTTGCCTTTTTTTCTTGCCTTTTTTTAAAGATTTATTTATTTTTATTTTGAGAGAGAGAGAGCATGGGGAGGGGCAGAGGGACAGAGGGACAGGGAGAGGGAAACTTTAGCAGACTCCTCGCTGAGTTCAGAGTCCAACACGGGGCTCTCTCCCATGACCCTGAGATCATGACCTGAGCCGAAACCAAGAGCTGGGCACTCAACCAACTGAGCCACCCAGTGCCTGCCCCCCTTTTTAAAGTAACGTCCTGCCCAATGTGAGGCTTGAACTCATGACTCCAAGATCAACAGTCACACGCTCCACCAGTTGAGCCAGCCAAGCACCCCTTGACTTTCAAACTTGTTTCCAGAATTGGTTTTTGTCCTCAAGTAGGGGGATTGCCTAAGTATACAAAAAGGGCTTTCCTCTGGGATTTTTGTCCTTAGCTCAGATATGAAGCTAAACATAGAACATAATTTATGAAAAACTATTTTTCTTATTGATAGCTCATTTTTCCCCAGTAGAATGCCAATCCAGTTTTACTCTGCATTCTCAGAGCTAATGACTGAAAGCTTTCTTCCTCTACTCTTTATTTCAGAAGTAAGTAGTGGTTTGTCTAATTACTGTACTGTAGTTACAATTATAGAGAAAAGGTCAGTCTAGTCATTGCCAATTAAAGTAGGAAAAAATCTACATTTATAACCACTAAGAGCCATCATGTCAATTTAATGCTGTTCATCAGCATGTAACCCATTTTCTAGGATATATAAATCTAATCTTGGTATTATAGTATACGCACCCTATTAAAGGCCTTTGGTACTGCGGAGAAGAGATTATTGCAAGCAGGTTGTATTAATTGTGCATCCTTTCACTGTGTCTTGTCATAGATTTTAGGACCCTTTTATTTTTAGGTATTGGACAAAGTAAAATAACTTGTTGAGATTTAGGTTTTCTAACTTTTTTCAGTGACTTTTTCATGGATATACAATTTAACTAAAATTCTCATTGCAGTTGTGTTTTATTTTATATATTGGGAGAACGTATGAACTTTTACTCTCCTAATGAGAAAATAATTCTGGGATCTAAGTTGATTTATCATTGTTCTTTTCACTTTTATAACAATGTAGTATATATGGATTTTTAACAAGACATCATGGATTTAGTAGAAAATGAAATATTTGTGTTAATTTCACCCCTTATGAAAAGTCTGAACACTTCTCAGTATATCTTTATATGTTGTGTAGGATGTGTCACATCACCAGATTTATACAAATCTGAAATGTTGTTTTCCTGAGTAATCCTTTTGCTTTAGTAGTTTTTGAGTTGAATTGCATAGTGTTTTGTTGAGCAAAGAAAAGGGGGATGAGAAAGTTGAGTTTGTCTGCTTAGACCTGTGGAGGATATGAGAACATACCTACAACTCGATATTCTAGAGTACATATCTCTATTCGGAGTATTTATTTATGATATTAGGCCAAACACATTCTGATCTTTATTCTCTGAGACCTTTATAAATCTGAAAGATGGATTGCTGATTGAAATACCACCATTTACTTGCTAGGAACCTCCTTATTACCTGGTTCCCTTTTCCTTGTTCCAGTAGGGTTCAAGGTATACCTTTGGGCCTTTGAAGCTTCCCATAGCTGTATTTGCCTCTTCTGGTGTCTTCTATCCCCAAGAGAAAAATGTAAGACTGAATAGATTTGCCAAGGCTTTCTTTTCTAGTTTTAGCTCTCAGATGCTATTGTCTTCAACTCCCTAATCTGAATATGTCATGGTTGATTACATTCAAAGTTTTTAAGAAAAATCAAAGTTGAAGTCACTGGTTATTGAGTCTTCACAGACTGTTCCTAAAACTCCATAGAACACAACAAACACGATCTTTTAAAATAAAAAAGTGTTGTATTGATTTTGATGCATTTTCTCTTAAAAAAAAAAAAAAGGAACCTTCCTGTAGGAGATACCGTGGGCTATTTCCATGACTAGATCTGTATATAAAACATACTTTCCTAGTGATTTAGACTTATAGAATATTTGTTGACAGAATGTATTTTAAAACTCTGTGTTGCACAACAAAATGAATTATTTGGAATGGAAAAAAATTAGGGAAAAAAACCCTGCCCCCTTCATTTATTTATTTAAAAAAAATTCCCCAGTTATTTCACATTTGTATGTTGTCCGTAGCTTACTCTTTTTTTCCAGTTTGTTCAGTGCCATTCATAGGAGTGCATGAAGTGAAAAATCGAATACTACATGATGCATATTATCAGATGGTGGATATTTGCATATCTAACAGCTAAATCTAACTCGTGCTTTGATTCATTATATAAAGTAGGTTATTGAAACTCTTGTTTTTTAATTTGAATAAATAGATCATTTCAAGAATGATTAAAAATAAAATTATATAATTTAAGAGGTTTTCAATTTAGCCCTTTATGTAACTAATACTCATCCTCACTATTTTAATTTTCTTATTTTTTTGGTATCTGTTTGCCATGCAACAGAGCTAACATTGCATTAGAATCAAATTGTTATTTTTGGAACTTCAGAGTAGAGCAGAAGTATAATTGCTACTACTATTTTTTATTTTTGTTTCTTATTTGATATGTAAGGCTAGAAGTATATTTTAAGAAGAACTTCATTTAAACAGAATCATACAATGATTCCTAAACTTGTTTGTATGAAAATAGATGAAAACTTGTTGGTATCAAGTGCTTTTATAACAACACATTTATAATTTAAGCAAGGAAAAATAAACAATAGAGGTTGATTTAGAGCAAGATGGTAAAATATCAGCAAGCTTTGATACTCCAGGAATTTTTAAATCCTTAAGTTATAAAAAAAAAAATACAACTTTTTTTTTATACTTCAATATAGTATGTCTAGGATATACAAGTAGGATTTTGTAGCTAGAACCACATTAATGTACATTTCTCCAGAAATTATTTATTGATAGCAAGTACCTAGATTTTGTTCCTAGGTTGAATATATTTATATTTTATATTCCATGGAGGATTTTGCCCTCTCAATTGATTTCATGAACTCAAATTTATATATATTGAGCACCTATTAGACGCCTGTTCTAACACTGTGCTAGGTGCTGGGCACAAAAAGGTAAATAAATAATGTGATTTCTTGTCTTAAGTTGCTCATAGGTGTCAATAAGTGGAAAGGCAGATTTATGAATAAGTAACTCTAGCATAATATGATGCTTATTATACTAGAAGTCATAAGAAGCAAAATATTGAAAACAAAAAACCTAACAGGTTAGAGCAAATATGCACCCTACGTTTTAATAGTTCATGATGGATAAGGCTGTATACAGCTAATCAGAACTACAAGTAAGTTGCTTCTATAAAATTAAAATAGGTTTTAATCAGTGCCCCATTTTTGATAAAAGGTAGTCTCTTTATTTATAATCTCTAGTCGTAGTTTCTTGACCCCGATCTTTGGTTTCTTGCCTTCAGAGCAGTCTGGGAAGATTATGGTCCTGCCTGATTTCTTTAGGCAGGTCTGTTCAGAGGTAATGTCTGGGTAAATCTCCATGTTTCCTCTTTTGACCCCTTTTATTCATGTTCTTTTCCACCATCCTTTGGTCCTTTTTTCATATCTCCTTCACCCCTGCCCAGCTCTCTCATTTCATCTTTTTTTTTTTTAAGATTTTATTTACTTATTTGAGAGAGAGGGAATGAAAGAGAGAGAGCACATGAGAGTGGGGAGAGTCAGAGGGAGAAGCAGACTCCCCACTGAGCAGGGAGCCCGACGTGGGACTCAATCCTGGGACTCCAAGATCATGACCTGAACTGAAGGCAGTCGCGTAACCAACTGAGCCACCCAGGCGGCCCTCTCATTTCATCTTTGAGATTATCTGTAACCCTTTTCACACCATTTTCTTCTTTCCTCTCTTGAATTTACCCATCTCTAGTTGTGTATCTTACCTTTCTCTTTTCTGTCTTCCATCCTTCCATTTTGAAGTTAATCTTGTCTTCCAAATCAAGTGTTCACATCTCAGGTATCTCATAGTGGGTGGAACACAGTCAAGTCAGTCTCTTGATAGAAACATCACGCTGACATTCACTTGACGGCCCAGTTAGCAGATTGGACGAGAGGGCCTTTGGGGTATGTGGGAGTCCCTACACAGCCCCGGAGGAAAGCACTGCCTGCAAGGGGCAGCTTTTACAAGTTGACTGAGCCCTGGACACCAGTGTAGTACACACAGACATCAGTGTCAAAGGTATTTGAGCGTTTTGGGCCTTTAAAAAAATTTTAAACACATTTTTACACAATAATTAACCATCTATCAATAGTCCTGACAACAGTGAAAGTGAGTGTTCTTGTGAATTTTACCCTTTAATCAGAGGATAAAACTTTGTTTTTAAGAAGGCAATCTAGGGCGCCTGGGTGGCTCAGTTGGCTAAGTGACTGCCTTCGGCTCAGGTCATGATCCTGGAGTCCCTGGATCGAGTCCCGCATCGGGCTCCCTGCTCAGCGGGGAGTCTGCTTCTCCCTCTGACCCTCTTCCCTCTCATGCTCTCTCTCATTCTCTCTCTCAAATAAATAAATAAAATCTTTAAAAAAAAAAAAAAAGAAGGCAATCTAGTCCTTGATATTTTTTCAGTGAGATTTCCTCTTAGTCACAGATGCCATGGTCCCTGGACCAAGTGCTATTCTGTGAAACGGTGGGGTTACCACCTATTAGATCAGCAGTATAGATGTTGGCTTCCACAATAAAACACTGCTTTATCTTAAATTCTTACTTCACTAATGCTTATACCCCATAAAGCATTTTCAGGAATATTAGGTTTCCTGAGCCTGCCCACTCTGCAAGGTATGTAGGGTAAATAATATTAAAATATTGAGTGGCAGTACTCACAGAAGTAACTCACCAGTGTTAGCCACCTAGTTTGTGCCAGAATTGTATTTGAATTCAGTTCAGTGCCTTGTGTCATAATGCTATTTATTGAATAGTAGTTTCAAAATAGTAAAATAGGAAATTCTTATTTAGATCCATATTTCATAATTCAAGTAATATACTACCTATCACTTTAGGATTGCCAAATAAAGTACAGGATGCCCAGTTCAATTTGAATTTCAGATAAAAAAACAAATACTTTTTAGAATGAATATATCTCATGCAGTGATGCCTGGGTGGCCCAGTCGGTTAAACATCTACCTTTGGCTCGGGTCATGATCCCAGGGTCCTTGGGATCGAGTCCCACATTGGTGGGGGGGGGGGGAGTCCTTGCTCAGCGGGGAGCCTGCTTCTCCCTCTCCCTCTGCCTACCACTCCCCCTGCTTGTGCTCTCTTTCTCTCTGACAAATAAACAAATGAAATCTGTTAAAAAAATATATCTCATGCAATGTTTGTATTTCTATTTGATAATAAGTCTGGGCTCTACCCTACTTCCAGGAGTCTGTTCCTAATTCTCATCCCACCCCACCCCTGCCTCCAAACAGGAAGCTCTGATCTCCCTGAATTCTAGGATTTTTTGTTTTCTCTCCGTGGTACTTTGTATTTCATTTTACTTTTTTGTAAAACTGACTCTTCATTTCTCTGAGACTGAAATCTCCCAGAATAGAGGAATTTAGTTTTAAACATTTTGGTGCTTTACCTGTTGAAAGAGTGGATCCTAAATCCAGTACCCTACTGAGCCATATTAGAGCCTCAAGCAAAATTACTAAAAAAATGTGTGCCCTTATATGCACTTATCAAAATATCCTCCCAGATTTTGTATCAAGTGGAAAAAGTCAATAAAAGCTCTCTAACACAAGCATGACCATATATAAAAGGCAATTTGCCCAATGTATTGGACACAATTCGCAACTCTTACAAACTTTCCTGGCAGGAAATAGCCTCCTGGACTGGGAATTGCTAGCTGTTACACAGTAACGCAGGGTCATCAAACAAACAACAACCTGTCTTTGTTTAAAATTTTGGTATTTTGTTTATCATGATTTGTGCTTTATTTTTAAAAAATATTGTACTATTAATTATTTTGATTACTGAGTATTTTTGGTGCCTCTTTAAACCTTGTGCTTCTGGTTAAATCTTTTGGGGGAATGCAAGGGGTTATTTTATTTGAGTATCAACTTATGTTTTCACATCTTAGTCACCAGTACATTTAGGTTCATAGATGACTCCGAACATAACATCTTTAGAACTCATCAAGTCTAATCTTCTTTTTCATAGGTGAAGAAACTGATCATAGTAGCAAAGTTGAGACTAGAGGTCCTTGCTCACTTGTGGTTTCTGCTGGCCATTTAAGCTTCCTGTGGGAGAATGCATAATTTAAGTCACACGGTTTTCGTTTTTTTTTTTACCTTTGGTATTAAAGTTTCTGAGAATAAGGAATGTCATTGGAGCATATTGTGTTCCTTATTGGAGGTGTTAACGCACATTGTTCATCCCTAGATTACTTACTTAAAATGTCTGCAGGTGTTTCACAGAGGAAAAAATATAAAGTGGAAAAATCGGTGTCCTTATTTAAATTGCCTTTCCATTTTGCATAATAGAAAGAACAGTTTTGGTTTTTACGGGTAACATTTGAGCCTAGGTCACAGTTACTTTCTCAAAAAGTTCCACTATTGTAATTATCTGTCTTAGCAAAGTTTCTTCTAGGTGTCTACAGATGGCTATGCTCTTCCTAGGATTGCCCTCTTGACTTCTGATTTGGGAATTAAGATTTTGATAGAAACCTTATTTCACCTTCCTATGTAGCTTGCTTCATTAGAGCTGATAAAGTAAGATCCACAGCAAATATAGAACGCTGGAGATATGACAGACAACCTGGTACAAATCTTTTAGGAGACAAGCTAAGAGTTTGATTGACAGATTGTCCTGTAATTTTGTGAAGCAAAGAGAATTTTCTTTATTAACCAATGAGACAGATGGGCTCAAATTTGATGGGCTTAGTTTAGTTCTGCTTGTGTATGGATAACTTTTTTTTCTTTTTATAGAAAGTAAGGCAAGCAAACAGAATAGTTCGCCCAATATGAGCAATGAGGCAACTACTATTTAAATACTGTGTTTGGAGCTCTTATTAAAAGAAAGTTCATACGACTGAGAAAGGGAAAAAAAGGAAGACTCTTTATACTGAGGACTTCAGCAGACCATTACACTAAAACTATAGGCCTCACAAAAGAACCTTATGGTACGTTACTTAGGCAGGTATTCTGAGAAGGACAGATTGATTAGTATAGCCACCAAAAGGAATAAGGGGCCCACATAAAAATTAAGGTTGTCATATTCATCAGTAATGCTAAAAACATTGTATGGAAAGTTGTAGGGGAAAAGATAGTTTTATAATTATTAATCATGAAGGGCAAATTATTAATTGTGAAGGGCAAAAGGTACCTTTGCAGTGGTGAAATCCAGCAGATTCTACCTCAATCAAGTGATAAATCATTACTACTAATAATGGGGAAAAGGGACATTATTTGCCTTCAGATATGATCCTTTGAGAAGTACAAATCTCCTATTGTATTCATTTCAACAATGCTTAATCTGGATTTAACCACAAAGTCATAATCAGACAAATCGAGATTATGGGACATCCCATAAAACAATTGATATGGATTCTTAAAAAATGCGATATAATGAAAGGCAGGAGTAAAAGTTAAAGGAACATGACAATTAAATGTAATGCATGATCATTTGACCCTGGATTGAAAAAACATCTGTTAAGAACATGATTGGGACAAACGGAGATAGCTGTATTAGAAGAAAAATGATTGTATCAAAGTTAAATTTCTTGAGTGTGATAGGATATCGTTACTTAATAGGAGAATGTCCTAGTTCTTAGGAGATATATGTTGAAGTATTTATAGATAAAATGTTTTGATGTTTCAAACTTACTTTTAAATGATTCTGCAGAGGAAAAAAATGTATTTTGAGAGTACAATAGAGCAAATGTGGTGAAATGTTAACAACTGACAAATCTAGGTGAAAGGTTCATAGGTATACACTCTATTCTTTCTTCTTTTCAGCATGTTTGAAAATTTTCAAAAGTAAAAGCCAATATCAAACAAATAAGCTTCACATCCCTAATTAAAAGTTAAGGGGCATGGGATCAGGGGAAATCTCCCAAGAGTTCCCTGCATTGGACTTTTATGCACTGGACTTAGGAGCAGAAAAATAAAGTATTGAGGATTTTTTTTTAAAGATTTTATTTATTTATTTGACAGAGAAAGACACACAGAGAGAGAGAACACAAGCAGGGGGAGTGGGAGAGGGAGAAGCAGGCTTCCCACGGAGCAGGGAGCCCAATGCGGGGCTTGATCCCAGGACCCTGGGACCATGACCTGAGCTGGAGATGCTTAATGACTGAGTCACTCAGGCGCCCCGAGGGTTATTTTTAAGACATAAGTCATATGGCACATGAAAAAACACTTAGAGAATACGGGATATGTTAAAGTTAGGGCTTTTTTTCTCATTATAATAAATTAATGGATAATTAACTTGGACTTAGTATGACAAGAAATGACTATGACTTCCTGAAAGTACAGAATATGGACTGTGATTAGCATCTATTACTAACCCTGGTGGGATGGTATTTGGAATGCAAAGCTGCAGCCACCATCATGGATTATCCAGTGTCAAGGGTAAGAAATGAAGCTAGAACCAGAGCCCAGCTCTTTTATGCTTAACACATGCTTGACACACTTCAAAGTGGAAAAAATTTGTAGCTAAGACATACTCCAAATGCCAGTTTCTCTTAATGTTTACATGTAATGATAATTTATGTTTAATTGCTTATTTAGTTGTTCTATTTTGACTATTTAATGAAAGTCTGCTCCTCCTCCATCAAAGCCTATAAAATGTACATCATTAAATGACTTGCTCCAAGGCAAAGGTAGGTTCAGCATGGTGCTGGACCCTCTAACTAAGCAGTTCTTCATTTCAGTGTGCCTTCAGTGGACCTCCCTCAGAGAATTTGTTCGAATGTTTAAATGAGATCATGTCTGTGAAAAGGCTAGAGAAATTAAAATGTTTATTCCATACATAATTCGGGTATTTTAAATGGAATGTTTACTTTGAAGGCTATAAGGACAATGAATCAGATAAATATCCTACCCTCGGAATTTATAGGTTTTTGAATGAGATATAGTATGTTTACAAATCATGGTTATCCTACAAGCTGCACTGTGGTACATGCCACAAAACAATGGTGCTAAGAGACCAGGCTTTGAAGTTGCATAAGTTGAACCTGTCATTTACTGTGTGACCTTGACAAAGTGACCTGAGTCTTGGTTTTATCATGAGCAAAATGAGAAACTCCCGCTTTGCTTATGAGTCATGAGGAGTGATAATGTCTTAACATAGCACAGTGACTGACTCATAGTTAGCACTTCATAGGTAATAATAATAATAATAATGATATCTTTGTGGCCCTTGTTCAGCATTCTTTATTTTCTCCAGAACCTATGGCACCAAGTGCCACTTGATAGCAACTCTCAGTATGAAATCACTTGACCTGTTGTGCCCTTTGAAACCTCCCTGAGAAATTAATGTGTAGTCTTTGTGGGTACTTATTTATCCATTTTATTTTGTATATTTGGATGGTTTCCAGTTTTAGGCTATTGTGAGCAGTGTTGCTCATGTGAATGTTCTCATGCATGTCTCCCAAGCTCATGTACAAAAGTTTCTTGAGGGCATATACTAGGAGCAGAAGAGGTGAATTGTAAGATTGTGCATGTTTCACTTCCCAATGGGATGCCAAACTGTTTTCCAAAGTGGCTGAATAAATTTACACTCAAAGCAGCAGTGGATGAGCGTCCCTTGGCCCCATATTCTCACACATGCTTGTGAGACCAGCTTCTTAATTACTGCTCGAACTAGTGAGGTTTAAAAAGAAATCTCATTGTAGTTTAATTCGCATTTTCTGGGTTATATAGCATGCTTTTCAATTTACTTAGGTCTTTTTTTTTATGTTTTACAATGAGATTTGATAATTTTTCCTCATCAAGAGCTAGTACATATTTTGTTAATTATTCCTAGATATGGCATTGCTGTTGTAAATGGCATTTTTTTAAAGCTTTTTTTTTTTTAAAGATTTTATTTATCTATTTGAGAGAGAGAATGAGAGAGAGAGAGAGCACAAGAAGGGGGAGGGTCAGAAGGAGAAGCAGACTCCCTGCTAAGCAGGGAGCCCGATGTGGGACTCGATTCCGGAACTCCAGGATCATGACCTGAGCCGAAGGCAGTCACTTAACCAACTGAGCCACCCAGGCGCCCTGTGAATGGCATTTAAAAAAAAAAGTTTTCTCTTACTGGTATACAGAAATAACAGTGGACTTTTTAATGTTGATTTTCATATCTGATAACTTTCCTATCATTTTTTTTATTAATTTATCTCTAAATTCTTTGGTGTTTTCTACATAGACAGTTGCAACATTTGTAAATTATGGCAGTTTTGTTTCTTATCTATTGCTATGTAACTCTTTTTGCTTTAGGCTTTGTTATTAGGATCTTACAAGTTTAGAATTTCTATATTTTTCTGTTGAGAATGTTTTATTATTCTATCATGACCCTCTTTTTATCTATTAATTCTTTTGACTTCAGGTAATCTTTTGTCTGATATTAATATAGCTCATTGGCTTTCTTTTAAGGAGTTTAATTTTAGCTGCTGAGTTTCATCCATTTGCATTTATGTGACTTCTAATATAGATCTTTTTTAACTTACAGTGGAGTTATTTCCCGATAAGCCCATCTTAAGATGAATTTATACTATGTTGAAAATGCATCTGGGGAACCATGGGTGTCTCAGTCGGTTAAACCTCTGACTCTTGGTTTTTGGCTCAGGTCATGATCTCAGGGTCTCATGGAGTTGGGCTCCTTGCTCAACACAGCGTCTGCTTGAGATTCTCTCTCTCCCCCTCCCCGACCTTCCCTTGGCTCGAACATGCGCTCTCTCTCTCTCAAATAAATAAATAAATCTTTAAAAAGAAAAGAATGCTTAAAAAATGTATTTAATAAACCTAACCTACTAAATATCATAGCCAAGCCTACCTTAAATGTGTTCATAACATTCACATTAGCCTACAGTTGGGCAAAATCATCTAACAAAAGGACTATTTTATAATAAAGTGTTGAACCCTTCATGTAATTCATTGAATAGTGTACTGAAAGTGAAAAAAAGAATGGCTGTATGGTAGAGAGTCGTAATTGTATGGGTTGTTTACCCTCGTGATCATGTGACTGACTGGGAGCTGTGGTTGCCACTGCCCAGCATCAGGATAGAGTGTCAGAGCCCACCTCACTAGCCTGGGAAAGGATCAAAATTCTAAATTTGAAGTGTGGTTTCTACTAGATGGGCATTGCTTTCACACCACTGTAAAGTTGAAAAATCATAAACTATTTTAGTCAAGGACTGTCCATATATTGGATTTTTTTGACCAAGTTATTATATTTTTTATTTATTTCACTCTCCCAACCTTTCTGCCCATTCCACTTACCTTCTTTTGGATTCGCTGACATTTATTTTTTCTGTGTTTGTTCTTTAATGGTTACCATGCCTATTTTATTTTATTTTATTTTACTTTATAAATTTATTTGAGAGAGAGAGAGAGAAAGAAAGAGCGCACACAGTGGGAAGAGGCAGAGGGAGGGAATCTTCTGGCAGGCTCCCCAGTGAGTGCAGAGCCCACCATGGAACTCAGTCCCAGGACCATGAGATCATGACCTGAGCTGAAACCAAGAGTCAAACACTCAACCAGTTGAGCCAGCCAAATGCCCCTATCATGCCTATTTTAATATGTATACTTAACAAGGTATAAAGGTAGTCATTATGTACAAACTTACCTTTCCCTTCTTGTGTCAGAAATTATTGTTTTATACAATTGATGCTTATTTAATCTTGCCCATATATTTACTAGTATTTTCCATTACCCTTTCTTCTTGCATTTCTGCCCTTCTGTCTGGGATCATTTTCCTTCCTCCTCCAAGGTGTTCTTGAGAATTTCCTTTGATGAGAGGCTCTTTTAGTTTTTGTTCTTTTGAATATATCTTTACTTTTTCATTTTTCTTTTGGAAAATAGTTTGGCTGAGTGTTGAATTCTAGTTTACAAATTATTTTCTTTCATGTCAATAAAGATTATTTTAGTGCCTTCTGGCATTCTTTATTGCTATTAAGAAGTCATTTTAAGTCTAATATTCCTTTATAGATGATCAGTCTTTACATTCTGGCAGGTTTGAACATCTCTTTGTCTTTCATATAGGATGGTTTCATGATGTATTGAGGTATGGATTTCTCTTTATTATGCTTGCAATTCGTTGGGCTCTTTAAGTCTCATCAGTTCTCAAACACCTTTGCCATTATCTCTTTGAAAATTTTCACTTTCCCATATGCTGTGTGTTCTTCTGGAATTTTAATTATATATGTGTTGCTTTCTCCTATTTAACTCCTCCATTCTCTTTACCTATCCTTGTTTTCATCTCTTTATTTTTCTGTGCTCCATTCTGGGTAATTTCCTCAGACCTATTTTGAACTACTTTGGTCTTGATTTTGATTGTCTCTAAATTATAAAAAACTATAGTGAAGGCAATTGAGATTTAGTATTATATTCAATAAAAATTTTAGGCATGAAAGGGAATTAACTTGCTCTTCTCACCATAACTTACTCCAGTAAATAAACACATGGTCCTATAGAAAAATGAAAAAAATTACATTTCTGGGGTGCCTGGGTAGCTCAGTCGGTTAAGCATCTGCCTTCGGCTCAGGTCATTATTCCATGGTCCTGGGATCAAGCCCCGGGTCGGGCTCCCTGCTCAGCGGGGAGTCTGCTTCTCTCTCTCCTTCTGCCTTTCCCCCCTGCTCGTTCTCTCTCTCTCTAATAAATAAATAAAACCTTTTTAAAATTACATTTCTGGGCGCCTGGGTGGCTCAGTTGGTTGAGCAACTGCCTTCGGCTCAGGTCATGGTCCTGGAGTCCCGGGATCGAGTCCCGCATCGGGCTCCCTGCTCGGCAGGGAGCCTGCTTCTCCCTCTGACCCTCCCCCCTCTCATGTGCTCTCTCTCTCTCAAATAAATAAATAAAATCTTTAAAAAAAAAAAAATAAAATAAAATTACATTTCTTACATAAATAATTATGTGGATTGAGATTTATATTTATTGTATCTAAAAATATTTTCTGCTTTAACAGAAATGTCCTATGTCACTTTTTTTTTTTTATTTAAGAGAGGGAGAGAGAGTGGGTTTGGGGGAAGTGGTAGAGGGAGGAGAGAGAGAATCCCAAGCTTAATCTCACAACCCTGAGAGGATGATCTGAGCTGAAATCAAGAGTCATGTGCTTAACCAACTGAGCCACCCAGGTGCCTCAAATGTCATTTTTTAATTTGAAAAGAAAGTCAAGTGCTTTTATTTTCTGAGATATATTTTAACAAATTTAGTTAGAGCCAGGGCTAACTTCAAGGGATATATTTTTTTCTTTTTTGCATCTTTTACCTTTTGTCTGTCATCTGTATCAAATTCTTCTAAAGTGAGTTTAAAAGAAATCTCTTATTTTTTAAAGTCCTACTCCAGCTCGAGGTAGGTGCATTTTATACATTTTTCTCCATCTTTTTTCTTCTCATCATCAATCAGAAGTTTCTTTTTTTTAATCAGAAGTTTCAATGACTATTTTATAGGAAAGTGGTTGTGTCAAATAATTTCTTAGTATTAGTCATTTAATTAGTCATTTAAATTAGTCATTTACTAAATTAGTCATTTAATAAGTATTTATTAAATAAATGTATTACAATTAATTGATTTGATTCACTATCATTACACCAATAAACCTTAACCATCTTATTAAAACTGAAAACACTTACATTTAGTTGAATTTGAGTTGCTGAATAATTTGATATTTCCTTTAAAAATTCAATTAAATTTCAAGAAAGTACATAATGAACAAAACAGAAAGGTCCTTTAAAAGAAATAAGAACCATGGCCATAGATTTTGTTTTAAGGAAAGTTCTTTGAAAAGGAGAAAAAACTTTAAAATAACAGCACTATAATTACACATTGTTAAAAGTTGTATAAAAGTATATACATACTATTTAGAAGACAGAAATAAGCCTTCAAAAGTGTAAATAGTTAATAATGCCAAAAAGGAATATCTGTAAAAAATATAAGCTCCATAAAACACAAATGAAAAATATGATTTCAAAAATTATGAGTGTATCTTATTTTGGAAAGATAAGAATGTAATTTTTTTTTTTCCTCTGAGATGAAAGGTCATCAAAATTATGTTCCTGCCAGTTTTCTCTAAGCACAATATTTTCAACTGATGGTTTGGTGAAGGAGAACAGAGGCAGGATGAGAGAGGAGGTTGTTGCGTTAGCAGATTCTTATTCTGCTCCCAGTTCATGCTTCATGTGAAACCTGAGTTCTTAATTGTTCTTCTGGCCTTTGCTAGACAGGATCTCTTCTTTTCTGTTTGAATCTGTGTAGGGGTCTGTAGCCTACATGACCAGTGCACTCACCCCAGGACCCAGCTTTTCTGAATTTATATCTCGTCGTCTTATGGGGAAATTTTACATAGATCTTTGATTGATGGCATAAACCACATAACTCAAGTCTTTAAGGCTTTTGAAGCTTAAAAACCAGGTCATTGCAACTCAAAAGCCTGGGTTTATGAAACTCAGAGAAGGGATGTCTGGGTGGCTCAGTTGGTTCAGCGCCTGCCTTCAGCTCAGGTCATGATCCCAGCGTCCTGGGATCGAGTCCTGTGTCAGGCTCCTTGATCAGCGGGGAGCCTGTTTCTCCCTCTGCCTGCCGCTCCCCCTGCTTGTGCACGCTCTCTCTCTCTCTCTCTGATCTCTCTGATAAATAAAATCTTTAATTAAAAAAAAAGGAAACTCAAGGAAGGGTTTGATTCTTGTTTTCCTAAGATTCCTTTTCCAAAACCCTGAGGTGTATTATCCTAGCCACTTGGACTAGGGGAAGAGACATGGCATACCAGGACCTGAGCTGGAAGGGAGAAACTTGTTATGTCCTACTACAGTGATAATGAAGCAGAAAGTAACTCCAGAGTTAATTTAGAGGCATGAATTAAAATAATCCTCATTTAAATATTTTTTATGCTAAAGAGTGACAATTTAATTCAGATTATAAGGTTCTGCTTTGGTGATGAGAGGCTTAATAGCTTATGCTTACTAATAGTATCTTTGTACATTTCTCTATCAGTCTCGATAGTGATTGTCTCTAAATTATAAAGTTTTGTTTTTTAGGCAACAGGGATAATAGTGCTATATTCTATAAGGGTTCTTTCTCTGTCCTTCAGACAGGCCCTTTGGCAACTAACCGAAGCACCTGAAGTTCTAATTTCAAATAAGTTTAAAACTAACCTTTCTGTTGTTTAGAATAATTCTCTTTATTTAATAATTCACTTTCTTTATTTGCAAAACTCAGGCTAAAAACATAACCTCTTTCATATCCTTGACTTCTGCACAGTAATAAACATTGTAAGACGCTTTTTAACATTTGTGTTAGTAAATGAAAGTGATTGGAGAATGAAGGAAATTGGTGAGTTAGTGTGAGTTTAATGTAGTATGTGCTTAACGAGGGAAATTTTTAAGTAGGCTGGTCTGGTGAGGTGATAAAATGTAATTTGTCTTGACCTATCTGACATTGGATTATACGAACTTCAAAGTTCTGTCTCGCGCTAACAGTTCTGAGAGTGGGGATCTGAGATGCTGGTGTCCTTGAAGTATAGAGTTCCGCTTGTTGCCACGTGATCCCTACTCATTTACTTCTATGAAGTTGATTGTTTTGTTCTTGATGTATTTATTCTACAAGTACTTCTTAATGTACAGTGACAGAAGTAGAAAATGATCTGTCAAGTAAACTTAATGCACACGTTTTAAGTCACAAATTATGTTTCTCAATTCATCACTGGCAAGTGCCATAACTAGAATACATCAAAGTATATGGAAAATTGGGTCCTGTTTTACCATTAAAAAAAAAAAAAAAGCTTTGTGAAACTCTGATAATGAAGCAACTGTTTTCTCTGTTTCATGCCATTAATATCTTGGTTCTGTGGGTTTGGACTGAAAGTACATAATTCTAAAACAATGTGTTTAAAATGTTATTGTGCTTCTCTATTGCATTTGCATTTTTAAATATAGAAAAGTTTGCAAAATTAGCAGTCTGTGAGTCTAACCAAAGTACTTGAATATTAAACATGTTTATTTTCAATATATATGGAGATTCAGTCATGAACCCTATTTTACTAGTTTCTCCAGGTAAAATAGGCCAACTAAAAGATTTTGTCAGTTTCAGTCCTATTATGATTTAATTTAGTTTGAGAATTTCTGTAGATTATATATGTTAAAGAAGTTTCTGATAAGAAAAAGTATGCAAAATCTATTAGACATACTGTATGAGCAATGTTATGAAATAGTTTAAAATATATTGGCAGTACAGAATTACTAGGTATAGTTTTTTGCCTACAGCAGTTGACTATCAAATTATTAGAAATGTTGGAATGCTTGGTATATCTTTGAAAGAGAAATCTGCGAAAGTCCGTATCTACCCTTGGCAAGTTGCCAAATCCATGTACTATGCCATTTTAATATAATTTTATTCTCATATCAGATTTTTAAATATTTTTAGCTGTGGGAAATTGCTTTCTCCAGTTGACAAATTATTAAATGAGGGCTTTTTCATGTTAGAAATAATTCCAGTATATTTATATTGGTCCATGAGAGTACATAAATTTAAGTCAAATAATTTAATGTTTATCATATCATTTTAAGTTCATGTAGGATTAGCTCAAACACCTTTTAAGAATCACCTTCCCTCATTGCACATGCATTAACTCTTTGAGGGCATTGGGGTATAATCAAATGTACTAGGTTACATTAATCTAATGATGTAGTCAGTTTCCTTTTTTGAGAAATGGTTCAAGTAAAATAACTTTTATTTAACTTTTGATTCTTTTCAATTTGGTCTAAGTGTATAGGAAATACCGAAGAATTATAAAACCAAAGAGAGGGTTCCAAAGGTATCACACATCCTTGGTTCTACTATCATTTTAGAAACATGAGTTGCTAGTTGATTTTTTTTAAGATTTTATTTATTTATTTTAGAGGTAGAGAGCAAGAGCACAAGTGGGGTGAGGAGTAGAGGGAGAAGCAGAGACCCCGCTGAGCAGGGAGCCCGACGTGGGGCTTGATCCCAGGACCCTGAGATTATGACCTGAGCCGAAATCAAGTCAGACACTTACCCGACTGAGCCACCCATGTGCCCATCTAGTCAGTTTTTTTAAAGCTGAAAGTGAAAAGCTGTTACATTTCTCTATAATTTTTCAGTGATAAGTTCTTTCCATTACCTCAGATTTTTTAAAAATCAAGATTTCTTTACCAGCTTCCTGGGACACAAATGAAAAAATTAAAGAATATAAATTTTATTTTTCCTGCCCAGATGGAGTCTTCTCACAATTTTGCATGGAGACAAATTGCTGAAGTGCACCCATAGGCGGGATGGGTATCGATCTAAGAAGGCAGCTTTACATATTTTGTTTTCATGAGAAATGTAAGGTCACAGGTGTAAAGAGCAGTAGAAACCCCTTCACTTCAGTTAAGGGGCTTAATGAAGGTTTTTTGGATGTGATTTTGTTAGGGCTGTTGGGCTTCAAAATATATTTAAATATTCACATATATGAATGAGGATGGAAGGATTTTTTGATGTAGACATTAGTAGAAGCAGAGGCAGGAAAGAGCAGGGTACAGTCAGAAGACCAAGTATTCCATAATGACTGAATGTCGTTGGAAGTCTGGGCATGAAGAGATTCCTGCTGTGGAACTTGAGATTCTTTATAAAATTCTGTAGCAATGAATAAATACATCAATAGCATATTCTTCTTACGAATATGTGAATACCCTTTTTCTGATAAAACACATTAGTAGTCTATATTCATTTATTAAAGAATATATTTAATACCTCAATAATTCTATGTGGTGCTACCTGTAATGTCAGAAATTTCTTCTTTTAGCATTGAAATTCATCATGTAAGGACTTTTTACAGTTAAAAGAAATCTTGCCACAATTCCTTATCAACATATTTATTTTTCCTGTGGTTTTCCTTGTTTCCAATTAGTTTTTAAATGCAGTGATTCGTATTACTTATGTAGGCTCCGGGGTGGGGGGGGACATCAGTTAACAAATTGATATTTATTTATAAACAGCATTTTTTGGACAGAGGTGCTCTTGTGAATGCTGGTGAACTGCTGCTTTGAGTTGATTTAAGGAAATAATAAGGAGCATCTGGAAATCCAAGCCCAATTGATTTACCATTTACTGTATCATTTTGGGTCTGTACAGATTTAACTCATTAAACACCTTTTAAAAACTTCCTTTTGCTGGAAGTAGAGTGGGAAAAAATTCCCTAAACAGTCTTTGAAAAATTACTGTTTGCAAAAAAGATTACCAGGGAAGCAAAACATTGAATTCAAAATAATTATAATTAGCGTGTAGCCTCTTATAGTTTCTGAAGTGCCGGTGCTAAAAATGATACGAATAGAGGGGGAGAATATTTTAAGTGTAGACAAGTTAATGCCAAGTAAAATGAGTTAGAATGTGTTTGTGTTTTTGTGTTTGTGTCTGCTTATCTTACTTTTCCTGCTAGCACTTGAAACATAGGCTTTTATGTGCCAGACATTTAAAGATAAATGTAACAGTCTCCACTCCGGAGGAGTTGACATTCTAGTAGGAGAAACAAACTTTTAAACAAGTAAGTTAAAGTGCGTGAATTAAACAGAAAATATAGAGTTATGTGAAAGGTATACCAGAGAGCGGGTGAATCAACTCAGCCAGGGGTGGGAGTGATGAGGTCAGAAATGCTTCATAGAAGTGTGATTCCCAGGCACTAAATGCTTCACAGAGGTGTGATGTCTTGAAGGATGAGACGGATTTTCTTATTTCCCCGGAGGAGTGCAGTATCCATGTGGGCGGGCCTGGAGACATAAAACAACATATAGTCTGATACTGCTAGAAGGTCTGGTTTGAGAGTGAAGGAGTAGAAAGTGATTGTGGAGAAGCAGACAAGGATCAAGTAGGTCATGTAGTGACTTGGATGCCAAACGGACGTATTTGGAGATTCCTTCCTCATTGCCTTTAGATTAATTAGGGGAGTAACCTGATCAGATCTGCTTTTAGAAATAGAACTCATATATGTATGGAAGGAGAAAAGTGATTGGAAAGAGAAAAGATCAGTGCCCTTTTATCAGTGAAAAAAGTATTGATTGGTTCCTACAGTGGCCTGAGCATGGTACGAAACTGGGGTTACAGAGCAAAGAAAACCTGGCCTGACCGTGTTCACAGAATAGCTGGCAAACAGGCATTTCAACAAACTAGAATATAGTGAGGAGAGGTCTCTAGTCAGAGCAGTCGTTTTGACAAAAGGAAGAGGAATGCGAGAAACTTCCAGGTCTTTGTGTGTGGTGGGGGTAGTGGGTCAGGGGAGGGAATCCAAAGATGGTTTACACTGGACCTCAGACCCGAAAGCTGAGAGTAATTTTGTGAATCTCCTTCACAAAATGCTTCTGCCAGGTAAATAAGCCATTCTGAGCAGAGAGTTAGACCATAGAAGGGAACGTCATGTATGGAGGAATAGAGATAGTTCACTGATACTAGAGCATAAAGGGTAGGAGATGAAACAAGAAAAGTATTCAGGGGCCACCGTGAAGAAAACTCTTAAGTTGGAGGAGTGATATCATCACATTTCCATGTTAGGACAAATAGGATCAGGATTCAGGATCACTAATGTGATCACTGATGTAGGGAGACAATTTGGGTGGTCCAGGCAAGAGATGACGATGACTAGACTTAAGGCAGGGATAGGGAAAGTATTAGGGGAATACATTAAAAAATTAGGAGATGGAATTAATGAATTTTGGCATATGGTTTGATGTGGGGAGGGAGAAAATGGATGACTCAAGTTTCTTATGTATGTAATTGAGTAGTGCCACTTATTCACTGAATAAGGTAGGGTATCCTTGAGTTTATATTTACTTGGCTATTGAATTTAGGGAGTAGAACTTGAGAAAGAAATCTGAGTCAGGTATTAGGAGATGTCAGTATTCGGTGGCTGTTAAAGCCTTGGGTGTGGATGTGCTCTCTCAAGATTACTAGAGTATAAGTTTCCAGATATAATCTCAATGAATACCGTTGGTTAAGGAGTGGGCAGAGGAACCTGAAGCCCAAGAGAAAATGAAAAGGGGAATCAGAAAAATAGGCAAGTTGTTACTTGAAACCAAAGGAAGAGAAAATTTCAAGAAGGAGGTGAGCATGCTTCAGTGATAGTTATGAAGTTGAGCACTGAGGAAAGACCTTTGGATTTAGCATTTAGGAGGATCTTGCTGATTCTAGTGAAAGCGGTTTTAGCAAAGAAGTTGAGGGGGAAGACAAAACCCAGATTATAGTGGATCAAGGAGTTTTATTTACTTTTTTAAGGTGGGTGACACTTGAATATGTTTATTAGCAGCTGAGGTGAAGGAGATAAGAGGATGAGAGAGATACAGGTGAAGGGGGGAATTCATGGAGCAAGGTCTAAGAGGAATTCAAGGGGCCTGGTTAGGAATAAGGGAATATCAAGGTGAGTTAATTTTGAGGAGAGAGAGAGAGATACTGTCTACCTCTGAGAATAGAGGGTGGCTGCTGATTAAACACTTGTAGATTTTACGGAGTATAAGAAATTGAAAGAGTGCAACTTGATGGTCCCTAATGGTTCTTTGAAGCCAGACAAGTTCTGAGATGAAAGCCTGAGGCGAGGAAGGAGTTGGGTAGGCCCCTTGGGACAGGAGCTAACATTTGGAAGAGCTGCTGTGGCAGAGGGAGTTGACCAGCAGAATGTAGAATTGCTGAGTGGTTGTGAGAGCTTGCAGACCATAAATTTGTAGTGGCACCAGGCCACATGATTGTTGTATTTCCTCCAGCAGAACTCAGCAGCCCAGTTACGAAAACTCAAAAAATGTTGATTGAAACTGAATCTGGAGATGCTGTGAAGCAAGGATGGTATAAGACAGCTATCAAATTCCATGAATTCAGATTTGTAGATTTCAGAATAGACTGAATAATTCTGTGAATTCTAAAATTAACAAATGCTATATGTTGGGTCTTAAGTGGACATAATTTGTTTCCTATTTAGTGTTTCTTATTTAGGAATATCCTCAGTTCCTTAAACACTGTTCATAATCACCACACATGTCATCCCCTGCCTCCCACAGTGATGTGATCTTAATTCTAAGTCCACTGCCTATTTTATGCCTGGAAGTTTCCTTATTTCGGTCAGATCATTTCATCTGAGTATTAAAGATTTCTATATTGGTCATGTAAGAATACAAGTTTACTCCTTGATGAATGAGGTGCCACGAAGGAAGATAAATGCTTATTCCCAAATGAATTAGTAAATCTGAGGTACTTCTTACCTCAGAGTCTAGCTCTTATGTGGCCCTCTCCATAAAACCTGTCCCAGGTTTATCTCCTCTTTGGATAGACAACCTGATCTCCTCTGCCTGCCTGTTCTTATAGCCTCTTTTCCTTACTTTGTCCATAGAGCAGTTATCACAGAATTTCATGCTTTTTCTATATATTTTTGAATTCCACGAATGCAAGGACTGTCTTACTCATCTCTGTATTTAATTCCAGTGTCTCCTTGTTGCCTGGCACAAATTAGACACTGAATCAGCAGTAAGTAAATAATAAAGGTATAAATAAAAAATAACAATAAATGCATGAATGGCTTATTACTTCTTCAGTGTAAAAGCCATGAGTGGGAGAGAGGAAGAATAAAACTTTATTTGTGACTCTAACTTCTTTTTGCCTCTCCTCCCCACTGCTGTATCATCTGGTTTACTTTTGACCAATTCAAGAAGAGATGTTTACTTGTCTGTTTGATATCAGGCCCAATTATTCTAGGTATTGGAATAGGAGAAAAGCATAAAATCTGTATAAAATCCAAAAGCCCAGACAGTCTTTTACCAAAATTACTGATGGGCAAAAATTAAGAGTTTAAAATTTTCTCTTTTGTTCTCTATGCTTAAGTTCTATGGGTAATGCATAGTTCAAGCAAAGTCAATGAAAAATTAGTCAGACATATTACAGAGAAAAAGAAAATGGGAAGAAGTAAAGATTTTCTAAAAATGTCAGTCATTTGAGGTTTACAGTATGAAACATACTCTCTTTGCTTGACCTTGCTTTACTTTTGCTTATAAGACTGTGGCAATGAGCTACAGTCTGTTTTTATAACTTGGACAAATTACTGAACAATATATTATCTTGCCAATAGTCTTATTGTCCTTTTGATTTAGAATCTTTAAATTATCTTTGGGGATGCCTGGGTGGCTCAGTCAGTTAAGCGTCTGCCTTCGGCTCAGGTCATGAGCCCGCATCGGGCTCCCTGCTCAGCAGAGAGTCTGCTTCTCCCTCTCCCTCTGCAGCTCCCCCTGCTTGCGCACTCTTGCATTCTCTCTGTCAAATAAATAAATAAAATCTTAAAAAAAATAAAAAATTTAAAAAATTTAAAAAATAAATTATCTTTGTATCATGAAACCTCCTAGTCTCGAAAACTTTTATGGGAAGTTACAAAAAATAGGCACAAAGATTCTAGAAAAATAAGGCACCTTAAAAGTCAAGTGGGAAGCAGTTATAAATAGTTTTAATAGCTGTGGGGCTTTTATCTTAGAAGTTGTACTCAGTAGAGCATGTGATTCTTGATCTCGGGGTCGTGAGTTTGAACCCCACATTGGATATAGAGATTATTTAAAAATAAAATCTTAAAAAGAAGTGTTGTACTCAGATTATCAATAAACGCAGTATAGATAGTGTATTTCTTAATAACTCACCTAATTTTCACCGGACCTAGAGTTAAATGTGATGCTCTTCTTTTTCCCATATTTGAAGTTTTACTTTGTTCAAGAGATATTGTGTGAAATAAATGCATAAGTGGTCATGTTAGACTATTTATTATGAGGAAGAGGGGCACTGCTAAGATACGTGTCCAGAAATTTTGGTTGTCAAACTGATTTCATGACTTTCACTAGAAATAGATAATTCACAAGTATAGTGCATTTTATGAAGCAGATAATTGTCCGGCAGTGATAAGCTCTGGAATAATTAAATGCTCTCATCAGTGTGCAGTTATCGTCTATGGCAGCTTTTTCAAAAGTGGCATGCCACTTTATTCTCATGCATGATTACTAGCAGGTGATCATGCCAATTTTTAAAAACACAGAGGTTATTAGTGATGTTCCTGATTTTGTGAATGTGGGTGTTGGGGAGATAAGGAGCAACATGTCACAGTGTGGAGGCAAAGAGCAGGGAGAGGGCTTTTCCAGGTAATGCAAAAGGGAGAGCAGTGTCTGATCCTCATACCCCCCCTCCCCCCACAGCCTTAGGTTGCCAGTACGTGCTGTATGTCTCACGCAGATAACCAGTTTCCACAGAGTTAGAATGAAGTAAAATATACTTGTAAGAGAGTACACTGAATACACACTGAATTACATTTTAGGATGTTTCCATATTTCATGATTAACATGATTTTCATCATAGAGGAAATGTATTTACTTCATAGAGAATTTTAGTTAATGGCAACTTTTACAACACTATGGGTTAATATCTAATTTCTGATGACTCTATTTTTAAATTTTTATTATCCTTTGTTTAAAAAACTGGATGATATTATCTGATTATTAAAATGAGTTTCTTGGAACTGAAGTAAATGTTACCATATATATATGTATATGTATATAAAATTTTAAATTATAGTTTTAAAGTAATCAAAAAACTAAAACTGGATTTCAATCTCAACAATCCTGGATTCATTAATTTATTTTTTTTTTTTTTTTTTTGCTGTGTTAAGAAAAAGTAGGATGATCAAAACAAATTTTCAGATTAACTTAGAAATATGAGGGTCCCTCTGAGTTTAGACCACATACCTAATAATAGTCACTCCTAGAAAATTCTGTAATTACCCTCTAAATTTTCACTAGGTTGGGCTCTCTTCACAGTACAAATTTATTATAATTTTAATTTTTTTCCCTGAGGGATCAGTTTTATGTATTAGTATATATATTTTTTGGTATGAACGAAGTACTACCAAACACTACATTGTGCTTACATGAATTGGCTACAGTAGTTCTTAAAGCCACTACTTTGACCATAGTCTTTCATTCCATATTTCTTAACTTATGTCCATAATCCATTTTGAGTCAAGAAATACCATTGTTTAAACTTGATTGCAGCAGGGCGCCTGGGTGGCTCAGTTGGTTAAACTTGATTGCGGCATACCAAGAAACATGTTACTGAAACTTGCTATCACTATAACTTAGTGATAATATATATATATATAACTTAGTTTTGAATTTGATATTTGAATACTTAATTTTTTCACATTTAGCAAGCTTAACATGCATTAGCCCATTTTCCTTTTTGTGAGAATGAATGAAACTTATTCAGAGGAAATGAATGATTTAAGAAACATTAATCAGTAGTAGTTTGAATTAGTTCTAGAGTTAAGTTTATAAATAGATAAAAGAGGGTCTTTCCATTTTTAAATTTAAGAGGTTTAACTTATCTGCAATTTTTTTCTTTTACATACACACAACACACATATATACATATATTTTGAGATGAAAACAAAATGTTTTCTTCAAAAGTAATCCTACTTTTTTCCTCCCCTATGCTGAAACAGAAACCATTGTTGCTCATTGATGATTGAAATACCCCTTATCCTTGCCATGACTACAAAGACCTATGTTGGAGGTATTGACAACTGGATGGTGTCAGAGGACGAGGTGAATATTTTAGAACTTTCACTCCCTCTTTCCTGCTGCCTCCTAAAATATTCATCTAAAAAATTCCTTTTTGGGGGAGATCAGAGATGTTCAACTTTTTATATAGATTGATTAGAGAGGAAATAACTATCTTATCCTTCTACCCCGAGGCCTCTGTAAGCCCCAAATCTAAATTTGAAAGAAAAGGGAATGCCAAATACAGATATCACATTTTGTTTTTTATTTATTACTTATTTATTTTTTAAGATTTTCTTTTTAAGCAATTTCTACACCCAACATGGGGCTCGAATTCACAGCCCTGAGATCAGGAGCCACACGCTACTCTGACTGAGCCAGCCAGGCACCCCCAAGATGTCACATTTTAAAGTAAAGATCCTTTTAGCCCCCTTTCTCTCTTTGGTTTTTTAGAATTTCATGTGTAGCCTAATTTCCTTACTGTTTACCTGGAAATAAATTTTTAGGAATATAAAGAATTGTGAAGGAGAATAGACAGTGGAGAATCTGATCTGTTCACTTCACTACTGATGAGTATTTAAGACATTAGTGGAGGATTGAATCTCTTACAAGCACAGTTTGAATCTCAAGGATGTGTAAAGTTAGCCAAGGCCATTTTCTCACCAAGGTCCAGATGCTTGCATAATCCTTACCCTTTGGAATATCAGGGTAATATTACCAGGAAAAAAAACCAGCACACTGTGAGTAAACTTACCTTGACTCCTGCCTTCAGTCCTACTCATTGAAACCATCCCCTTTCAACATGAAGGAGCTGTATCAAGGAGTGATTTCTGGGAGCCTTAGCTCTTCTCAGAAGCACCACCAGCTTTATGCTCTACAACTCTAGAACTATCCCAAATGAACAGATAAAAGCTGTTAGGGCAGTTATGTTAAACACACTGGTAAGATCTGTGGGTGCGCCTCCTCCCATCTGATTGACATCCCCAGTCCCCTTCTTTAATGAAATTGTGAAGCTGCCACTAAATATGTGGAACATAATAGATAGGTAGTTGCTAACCTTTTTAAGTCTGTATGTCTCTGATCACAAAATATTATTTTGGACCATAAGAAATAGCAGTAATACTTTCTACCTGAACATATAATGAGAAAAAATTTATTTAGATGATGTTGTGATTGGTAAAATACAAATTAAACACTTTACTAAATTCATAGCAGCTTTTTTTTTGCTCAATAAGGAAGAGAAAGAAAAGGAAATGCAGGGTAGGCTTAACGTGGAACAGAAATGGAGGGTGAGGAATCAGGATCTGAGGATTTCTACAGAAGAACCTGCCAACCTGTGGGTGACTTTGGGAGCCAGGAGGCTGTTGGAATTAGGATAGGAAATCAATGGATACATGCATGTAGCACACATCTTCCACATATGTGTGAGTTTAAGATGGACTCCTTCATGGAGAGCTTCCAGTGTTTACTCTTGTCACAGTGTTAGTCCCCTGTGGTGCCTCTGCAGACACAGTGGTGCTTTTCTTTCTTTCTTTGTTTCTGTGTGTGTACTTTTCTTTTTATCACTATGCTGTGCCAGGCACTCCTTGGAAAAAGAACTCTGTTATTATCCCAGAAAGAGTGGCTACAGTTCAGATATGTGGTTTGAGGAAAAAGGGAGTTACTTGTTTTATTTGTCATTTTCTGAAATTACATCTGTTATTTTAAAACCTATGAGTAAATGTACAAGTATGCCCCAGTTTAAGAAAACCTGATATCTTTAATTATAAACCTAAATATGAGGCAAAGTTATGATGAGATTATTTTCATTATAAAATGATTTCTTAAAACAAAGAAGAGGATTCCCTCTTTGGATCCCCTGATACATTTTCTGTTTTTGTTACCATATATATATATTCATATATTCACATTCAGTGCTAATTTTGAGGGTTTTTTTTCCCCTCCCATATAATTTCCCTCAGTGGACCATTATGGTCATATAATAAGTACTAAAGTTGTTTGCCATTGGACTTAAGAATTGCTTTTCATTGTTTTTTGCCATTTTTGGAAAAAATGAAGCTAGATCTTTGGGCTTTTCTAAATAATGGTTATAAACCTTCAAAACAGCTAATAAGGACAGCCGATGTTCAGCCTCACTCTACTGGCAGTGCTTAAATTTGTAATATTAGAACATTAGAAGTGATTTAAAAATACAAATTCTTCCAAGTATATTGAGGTATTAGTGGGGTAGCCAGTTATTGAGCACCTACTGTGGATTGGACCTCTGCTAAACCTTTTACAGATACCAACTCATTTGACTCTCATTTTAACTGCTAAGGAAAAGGGAACATAAAATTTTAAATACATTCAAGATTTTCAGCTTGTAAGAATTAGTTACAGAGTCCACACTGAGATGTTTGACTCCAAAGCCGAAGCATTTTTAATTCTTTTCTTCTACCTTTTCTTTCCCTTCTTTTTATTTGCTACCTACAGACCACCCTCCTTTCCTTCCTTCCCTCTCACCTCTCCATTATCTTCTTCCTCTATTCCAACAAATCTCTTTATACTATCTGGATTCCTGACATTGTGGTTGGCACTGGGTATTCAGTGTTGCTTACCCTCAGGGAGTTTAAAATTCAGTCTCCAGAATGGACTGCTCATTTTTCACTCTGAATGAGTGAAAAAATGAATGAATAGAGAAAACAGCATAGAAACTTTAGATTTCTTTCATAACTCCAAACAGCTTATCATTGCTATTAGTAAATAAGACTAAATTGGCAGATAGAATTCAAATGCATAAACTATTAGGAAATATTTAATATAGTGTACTAAAATCTCAGTGGTGGCCACTTCCCTCAGGCATAGTACCATTTGGTGACCCCTCAAAGAAAGAGCCAAACTTAGGGACAGTCTGAAAGAGGAGAGTTTAGAGAGTTTATGGGAGAAGTTTAAATTTTACTTTAAAAATTTCAGAATTTTTAATGTTTTTTTTCTTCCAATCCTTTATTAGTAGTGCTTTTTAAATTGTAATTCAACACTTGTACGGTTTCACTAATGTTTGCCTCCATGTTCCTCCAGAATCTTTAGAGCAATCAAATTAATGACTAGATCGCTGCCAGATGTGCCTCTGAGTGGATATTTACCACAGTTTACTTAACCATTTCCATTTTCCTCTTTGAAGGGAAAATTTATTAATGTTATTTCTCATTTTTCCCACTGCTAATAATACTGCAGGTAACCTCTTTATGCATAGAACATTCCTTTCTTTTGGTTCCATGTTTCTGTGCTGGGTTTGAGGCAAACTAATATTAGCAGGATATCCAAATGGAGATGTTCTGTTCATATTTGGGATTATGGAGTGTTGGTGAGATCTGGTTAAGTAAACTTAAATCGTTTGTGGTGTGTTTACCCAAACTGTCCAGGGGAATCAGATTACTTTTTGTTTTGTAAGACCATTGTTATTAAACAGTTAAATGCTGTGTTTGTTAAAAGGAGGTAATAATGAAAGTAAAGGTATTTTGTAGATCACTGTTTACTTGAGTAAAAGGCTACTGAAATGTAAACTTTTTAAACTTGCCAATCAAATCAGAAAGTCCCTCTTAAAGAGAAAACATTATTTATGTAAGTTTGAATATTTGTAATAAACACATGTTATATAAAGCAAAAAAGTTTATTCATTTATATAAAACACACCCAAAGAGGTGGGCCTGGCTGGCTCAGTCAGTAGAACATGCAACTCTTGATCTCAGGGTTGTGAGTTTGAGGCCCATGTAGGGTGCAGAGTTTACTTAAAACACACCCACCCACCCACCCACCCACCCAAATAATATTCCTAGGTAAAGTTTTCACTTTGGCTAATAACCATTAATAGGGTGTAAATATTAGTGTATTAAGTAATTAGGGCTTTCCATTATTTTGTATTTAATAATAGCACAGGGATTTCAGTCTAATGTGGTCATTGTTATCTGTATGTAAGAGATAATTTTAAGTTTTCAGAGCTGTGTGTGAATTGTTCATGTTTTTGCATTTCTTAAAAGGGACTACCTTCAGTCAAAGTTGATCTAAAATAATTTTTTTGGGAAAACATATGATTATGCTTCTAATAGAATACTGGCTTGAGTATGATTGTATGTGTAAATTTGTGTGCCAATTACTCTAAATAACTAAAATGATTTTATGAAAAAATCCCTAAAATTCAGCCTTGACACTTCTTGAGATAATTTTAGAAATTATCAGAGAAAACTAGAAGTTATAATGGAACCATAATTACTATAATATATAATAATTAACGTTCATAATTATAACAAATACTATAATAATTCTTTCTTTCTTAGTAACCAGTCTGTGTTCTAAGTTCCCTCTGTAGTAAGAATTTATATTTTGATGAAAATGTAGTCTCTTGCTGCTCTGAGAATGTAAGAGAATTCACAGTGGTGATTAGCTTGTAAGGAGTATATCCTCTCCTCACCACTTTTTTTCCTAATGGAATGTTTTATTAGAATTTTCCTTCAAAGGTGTGGGTTCTCATTATTAAAACCAGTAACGCCCATGTAAGTTGTCTTTCGATAGAAGCATCTGCCTCACTACAATGTTAAATCATTTATAGTCATCCTATTAATGAGGACTCTGGGGGTCTCTTCATTTGTGATTTTGGTACCTGTATCTTGGGCTGCTTGCAAATCCTTCACAAATCACACTTACAGCAAAATAATATTACCAAACAGTCATGGATTTATTTATAATAGAATTCAGAACTTCCAGTGGTGAATAGTCAAGGAAACACATTTATTATTTAAGATTCATTAGATGCTCAAGGAACCTTTTAATGTAACCAGGAAGTAATAATTTACTGGTGTCAGAAATAACTTGAACCAAGAAGTTTGTGTCAGAATAGACATAAAACAGGAGTAGATCTAACCCTGCAAAATTGTTGCTATTCCTATTTGAAATATTTATTTCAGTAGTGGAGTCAAGAATGGCATAGAGATTTATGTGGATAGTATGTCTGAGTTTTGCTGTTTTTCTAAAATTTGAAGGTTTAGAAAGACTTGAAAAATCTGGAATAATAAAAAATATTAGTCTATCTTCATTTTTCAGAAACAAAATCTAAATGAGAAATATATGAAAACTGAGAACTGGAACCTAAAGTCAGTCTTTCAGGTTAGGGCACAACAATATCGGGCTATTAATTGAATTTATAAGAACTGTCCTAATCTTAGCACACCTGGCGAGTGTGGTTGTGGCCATCTTTGAGTGAGTAAATCTTAATTATGAAGTTAGAACACAATTGACAGTCTATGTAAAGTTAAAAAAAAAAACTACAGTGGGATATTAAAGCAGATTTTTTTTTTAACACTTTAAACCCTAGAAGTTGATAAATATTTCTGTAAGGTAGAATAGAAAAGAATGGGTTTGGGAGATTTTTAGCATACAGGAAAGCAGTCTTTACAAATGAACTTGTTCTAGGTTTTTACATTTAACCACCTGGAGCAAAATCTTGAACAGATAGCCTTTTTTCCCTTTATCTATGTGATTTGAATCCACATATATATATATCAGCTCCTGACATCCCATCCATAGGCCTAATAATTACATTGATATATAATTATTTCATTGTAATTTTAAGGGCCTCTCCCAAAATTGTATGACTACTTCCAGATATTTATGAATATTATTTTTCTTTTTCACTCCCATCCACAGCTTCTTAATTACTAAGTAAAATATGTGATTTTTTTTGCCAGTTTTAAGGTTTGCCATTCTTAGATTAGAATGGCAAGTTCACTTGTGTGTATGAGAGAAAGAGAAATTTTACTTTCTCTCATTTCTTTCCTATTCTAAGTCTCAGTTTTGACTTCATGAAAACTTTTTAGTGTTTTTTTCTCACCTCTAATAAAAATTACATATCAAAAGTCAGTTATATTTATTATTATATTTATGATTATATAAAAATGTATGGCAAAGTCTGGATGGGAACATGAAAAATACAAATAGTTCATGTACAATTATCCTCCCTTTAAAATAATTTATCTCCTGTTAAAATATTATTTTAATAAATAAAATCATGAAAAATAGAATTGTTTATATAGACTTATCAGAACTTGTATAAGTTCTTACATTGCCTGGTCATTTTTATTTTATTAGGTTATTAAGTATGTGGGATCAAAAGACATAGTTTATTTAGATAAAAGACTATAAGGCAGTCTCTAAAAATCCTCTCTGGAAAAAATGATAATTTAACATTATTTTAAATTTAAAAGATCTTAGTATACCAGCCAATAATTATTTTCACTTATTTTGAAAAAATCCTTGTTCTAGTCAGATTTTAGAATAGATTTTAGCCATCTTCCATGGTAATGAATTACTGCTTTAAGGAATGCTATCTGATATATTCTCAGGAGTTATGTAACTACCATGACATATTTTTACTCGGTAATTTTCATCTCAGTAGAGACATATTTAAATAAGTAATGTTATTCAAAACTGTTCGTGAAGTCTTTTGACTCCTTTTCACTGTTTAGAAAATATTAAGGTTAAAACTGCAAAGTGATTGAAGCTAAATGGGAGCCTACTTTGATTATAAAGGAAAATGATATTCAATTAGACAATTTCATACCTGTGAGACTTTTCAATAGATAGTGGTAGGTTGTCTATTTCAAGAGCATAAATCAGACTGCAAATGGATTCCTTGGAAATATGTATGCAACCCTGCTCGAAGATGCATCCCCTTAATTTACAATACTGTCATCCTGTGACTGACAACTAGTGAATACATTGCATTGATTTCATAATACCTGACACCCTATACAACTGCAGAACAAATTGGTAAAATCCTACTTTGTGAAAGATGGTGCTAAAAGAACCTT
This sequence comes from Neomonachus schauinslandi, assembly GCF_002201575.2. Classification (NCBI taxonomy): domain Eukaryota; kingdom Metazoa; phylum Chordata; class Mammalia; order Carnivora; family Phocidae; genus Neomonachus; species Neomonachus schauinslandi. The sequence goes on along the minus strand of NC_058409.1, from coordinate 81,493,083 downwards.
TCTTTTGGTTTTCTTTTTCTTAACGCATGTGCTCCGTCAGGATGTAATATAGGTAGATTGATTGCTTACATTTGAAAAAAAATACTTAAATTCAGATTTTTTTCTAACAATAATCAAGACTTGAGAGCATTTTTAAGTCAATCTATTTGATGCAATTCTCTGGGAATGCAGTTCTCAGTAGCAGTTTGTATCACATCTACTTAAAAATCACATCAACCAGGAAATTCCATTTAAATAGCTAGATGGGGAAATGAATTTCTACATACTGTGAACATAAATGTAATAATTGAACTTGGTTTAGCTTGTTTTTATATTGCAGATATTTAAATATGCAGATGTTCCTGCTGAAATTATATATAATATTGAAAAGTTTATTTTCCTTACAGTTGGCATTATCTGCACAAATTATACATTGGTAGCTATACTTCCTGGTGTATCCCAGTTGCTTTCTTTAGCTAGTGTGTGATCTATATCTCATTAATATTTTAAAAATGCTTGAAAAAAATTGTGCTATGGATCTTCACATAATTGTTAACTGTGCTTTGTAGACTCTTGTTGGTTTTGGGATTTTAATCAGCTGTCATGACAAGGCATCAGAAATGCTGGGTTAAAGGAAGTTTTCTTGGTGGTGGTTTTTATCGTGGAGTTTCTGTGTGCCACGGGGCTAGTCATAGTAAGGTGATAAATTATTGTTGATATATTAACCCTTTCACTTTTCATCTATTTCATAGCCTTCTTTCTTATTGTAATAGCATTTTTAGTATTAAAGCTGAGGCAAGCTAGTTGACTTAAGGAATCCCCAGTAGCACTACTGGCTGTTAATATTAGAGGAAACAATACCAGAAATGAAGAACATAAAAAATTGACCTTCATCACAGGTGAAATCCAGTGAAAGCAAAGAGTTACGATTGGATGATGATTAGGTTTTCTGGTTAATGGAGGCTTAAGGAGGAATTCTTAATAATTGATAAGTAAAAAAAGCAGGAACAAAATATTGTTTTATAAAAACTCACAACTGTAATTTTAAAACCTTTATGTGGGCTTATTATTCAAACATTTTTCAGTGTTTGAGTGCATTTACACATAGCATGTTTAAAAATCAGCTTTTAATTGATGCTTGCTTATTTTATAGTAGATTGATTTCATTAAAAACAATTGACATTAGGGAAGATGTTTTTTTAAAAATGCTAAAAACTGATCTCTAGTTCCTGTCATATTACATATAGTTTTTTAAAGCAGAATTTTAAAAATCTGTTAAAGATTTTTTTTATTGGAAAAATGGCCTACTACAGAATTTCCCCTTCCTAGCTTCTTGTATTTCTAAGCACCTCTTTTCTCATCATCTTTCTAACACTGAAGCACCTCCCTTTCTCCCCGGGGAACAAATGTGTGTCAATAACCTCTGAAACTCAGAGCTCTGTTAGATATGCTGACTCTGCAGCTCACTTACAAGAGTGGAGGGCACAGGGATGGCAGTTTTGAAAAGGGAATCAAGATGCATAACCCCCTTGTGCTGCACAGCTGTTCTACACTGTTCTCCTTCCTATCGTGTTTTGGACAGGACAATGACAGCAGTTTGGTATTTGTCATCATGGTAGTTGAGGATCAGAATTTGTCACTGGGGCCTCACCATAGCCTCAGTTTGTACTGTAGGGAGCATGAGGGGCAATTTGAAAGCAACTTCTACAAAGGCATTCATGTCTGAATCTTCCAAATTTGGAATCACTTTCTTAGACAAAAATGGCTTTTCAAATTTCCTATTGATATCTTCCTTCTTATTCCTGTTGGCATAAGCCAAACAACCACCACCACCACAAAGCATGATACAGAGAAGCAAAGACAAGACTGAAATTGTATTGACCTGAGGATTTTAGATAGATACCTAAAGGCTTCTGGTGACTTTAAATAGAATCTGTGTGGTGATGTTTGTAATACTCTCTTCACTGACCACAGAGATGTTTTCTTCGCAGTTTTTGACTCTCAGTGACCCTTTCTCCCCACAAATGTGTCTTTCAGTGAACTAAATAGACCAAACCTGGTTATCTAAAACGTGTCTTGGTAGCTTTAAAGTCAGTAAGTATTTTCATCTGACCCGTCTTTTAGAAAACAGGCCTTTAGCTGACTCATGCTCTATGTTTACTCTAAGAATTAATGATACACACACACACACACACACACACACATTTTATATATATATGGTAAAAATATAAACTGGCAGTTTCTCATAGGGTCTTAGCTGTCTAGAATGTTAATAAAATCATTTTTAATCTTAAGTCAAAAGAGTCTGATTTGAATTAGATGAAAATTTCCAGTTTAGTACTTTAGCAGACCAATTTAAAAAAAAAATGCTTCATGGTTTAATAAAAGAAACTGAATCTTAAATGAAAAGAGAGAGAAGTGAATAAATCTTATCTAGTTTCACCTACAAAACCTCCAAAATAGTTTTTAAGAAAATATGCCCTTGGGCTGATATCTCAAATGGCAGGTTCTAGCCTAGGGCCCATTTTTTTTTTTTTCCTACCTGATTTTTAAACTGATCAAATTAGAGACTAAATTATGCTCTCTATTTTAGTTAAGCCATGTGCTATTAGCAGGGAACCCTAGGACTATCTCCAGTCTACAGCTGACCAGACAGTACTTGCCTCTGCACCTCTCATAACTGCACATGATTGCTCTAGAGAAAATTCTCAAAAGCCCCATTACATCAGAGCAATCTAAAATTAAGGAGTTGAGAAATAGGATTTTCACACTTGCGGGCTTTCAGAATTTTTGTTGACTCTTTGGGCCCTTTGGACTGTGAGAAAATACAGGTGTTATGTTTCACTTGGTTACATTTCTCAGGAAAGTAGAAGAACGTGTACAGCTAAGGAAAGGTTTTCTAGTTGCTTCTGGGGTTTGGATATTATTTAGATGATAATAACATAAACTATCTAGCTTAAAAGGGATCCCCTCCCTCCCCTACACAAAGCATAACATAGTTCTGGTAATACCATAAAATTATATGCAAATATCTGCCAAAATATCCATTAACATAGCCTACCAAATCAATCACTGTTGATCAAAACTACCTGCCAGTTTTAAAAGGATTCCTAGAATTCCATTAGCTGCCTCCTCCCAGAGACTCCTATAGTTACTCATAGATATAAATCTTGAATATCTCATTCAGGAAGTTCTTATTTCTGTCTCAATTAATGTTTAGGTCTTACTCATTTTGTTCAGTTTTGACCCTGATCTAATTCTACTGATTTTTCTGGAACTTTCAAGTTTGTCTAGTTTATTTTTAATGTACATTCATCTTGTCTTTCTGAATAGTTCATGCAGAAAAAGCTCCAGTGGTTATGATCTCTTATTTATATTGCATTAAATTTTTTTATGTTACATAGATCTCTATGTCTATGCTTTTATTTTTTTAAGATTTCATTTATTTGAGAGAGAGAGAGATAGAGAGAGAGAGCCCATGGCAGGGGGAAGGGCAGAGGGAGAGAATCTCAATCAGACTCCATACCGAGCACAGAGCCTGATATGGGGCTCGATCCCAGGACCCTGAGATCATGACCTGATCTGAAACCAAGAGTCAGCTGTTTAACCGACTGAGCCACCCATATCTTGATGCCCCTATTTCTTTTTTTTTTTAATTTTTTTATTCTTATATTATCCCCATACATTGCATCATTAGTTTTAGATGTAGTGTTCCATGATTCATTGTTTGTGCGTAACACCCAGTGCTCCATGCAGAATGTGCCCCCCTCAATACCCACCACCAGGCTAACCCATCCTCCCACCCCCCTCCCCTCTAGAACCCTCAGTTTGTTTTTCAGAGTCCATCGTCTCTCGTGGTTTGTCTACCCCTCTGATTTCCCCCCCTTCATTCTTCCCCTCCTGCTATCTTCTTCTTTTTTTTTTTCCTTAACATATATTGCATTATTTGTTTCAAAGGTACAGATCTGAGATTCAACAGTCTTGCACAATTCACAGCGCTTACCAGAGCACATACCCTCCCCAGTGTCTATCACCCAGTCACCCCATCCCTCCCACCCCACCCCCCGCTCCAGCAACCCTTAGTTTGTTTCCTGCAATTAAGAATTCCTCATATCAGTGAGGTCATATGATACATGTCTTTCTCTGTTTGACTTATTTCGCTCAACATAATACCCTCCAGTTCCATCCACGTCGTTGCAAATGGATGCCCCTATTTCTTGATTTTAAGTGCATTTCTTTTTAAAAAATAAAATGTAGGATTTTATGACTTCTAGTACCTCGATAACAAGGAAAAATATTATTAGCTAGGTTTCTACCTTGCAGCCCGTTTTGTTGGGTAATTAGCTAGATAATTTCAGGTATGGTTTAGTTAGACACGGAGTTTTATACTTAGGATATTACCCTAGTCGTTTTACTTTCTTGAAAAGAGGATATTTGATTGCAGTTAAATTGTGAAGTTCTAAAGCTATGTTAGCTAAATTTTTTACTATGTCAGCAAGCAGAATATTGTTTGCACTTCTTTGCTTTTTAAATGCTGCTCAGGGAGCTGCGTAAGTTATAATTGATGCACAGAAGAGATTTCGAATTTTATATGCCTATAAATTGGCAGTGCTACATAGACTAGAAAGATGAGATTGGAGAAGTTATTTTCCCGTGAGAATGATACAAATTACTGTCAAACTGTTTATGCTTGCTGTAAAAATATTTTCGCTGTACAGGTATTTGCTTACTAGCTGGGTAGCACTCTTATTAAAGTAGAATAACATTTTAAGCCAAAGTGAAATGTTTTTAGTAGTATTGCATATTGTTGTAATAGGCCAATTTAGTCATTTCAGGGCTTAAATACCTGTAATTATGTTTTTTCTTTAAAACTCTGATAAATTTGTTTAAGTTTGGAATTTAAGAATTTTAAGAACTATAGAGTTTATCTGGTCCAGCCTTCTTGTCTTCCATATGAAGAAACTGAGGCCCAAGGAGCTAAGGAATATATGCCAAGGTCAGAGACCTAGAAATTTGCATGAATGAAACTGAAATTAAGTTTTCTTTCATTACTTTGGTTCTTTTCTGATGTATTTCCTATCTTATGAATTGCCATACTTCATATGTGTTTATTTCAGGAATATAAATGCCTTTTCTTCTTATCAGCTTAACTTAACCTTGAGATGACCTGAAATTTGCAGTGTTTTAGATGAATTTGTAGAACTTATTTGAAGTTGGTTAAAACTTTAAAACCATAGGCCAAAGTAAGCATAAGCAAATCCAGTGTTTATCTTACTTCATCAAGGCAGTTTAATAATGTCAACAGAGAGAATGTGATTTTTTTAATCCCAAATAAATTGACAGTCACTGACTCAAACTTAGTGCATCCTTTAATACAGTTTCAAAAAGAATACAAGTTGGTAGGCGCTCTGTCATTGGGACTCAAGAGAGGAACTTACAGCCTGAGGTTACACAGGAACTTCAGTTCTTCATTTTGTGAGTGGCTTCTCCTAGTAATAATGTGATGTGTTTTGTATATGAAGATATTGATTTTGACCATTTCAGAGTGTAGTTTCTTGGTTTGCTTCCCCTTTACCCAAGAGCAGAAACTAGGAAATCTCATGCTTTGCAGTGTTTTTTTTTTTTTT